>NC_067163.1:8281035-8388535 GCF_903995435.1 Acomys russatus
ATCCCCGAGAGAGGAAAGATTTGAGGAGATGAGCAGAGAAAGATGAAGGCTGCTGGTTCTCCTGGATGGCTGGATATCCTGACGACTGAGATTAATATTGCCCCAAAGAACCTGACGACCCTAAACAGCAGGAAATAGCTAAAGGGAACTCTCCCCCCCTCTCCCCACTAACCTTCTTTCTCTGCTACCTAGGGTTAGGGGGTGGAAGGGAGATAGAAGCAGTAAGGGGTATTTGTGAGTGCTGTCTATGGCTGTTTGACCTGTCGAGGCAGGTGCATGTGAAGCAAGTAGAAGACCCTGTCCCACCTTCCAGACACTCATCCTACTTCCTCAGGCATGTCCTTATTACTGTTGGGTTGTCCACAGTTATACTGCTGAACTCAGAGGAATCTGGCTGCACCATCTGCCATGGCATTTGTACTGGGTGCAAACCTTTGACATGGGACAGATAAGGTCTCTTCTTGCCCCCAAGGCGATTTCTGATACTGTGAATTCCATGACTACACTTTTTGGAAGACAGTAAAAAGTAAACCATCCCTGAGAATCCTGGCCAGCCATCCTACCACCTTGCTTGTGTGACTAGCTTCCAGCTGAGAACAGCCTTGGGAACTGTAGCTGTAGCATCACTGAGTGACTGAACCAGACTTCCCTGGGCTGTAGATGTGGGTAGTTATAGAGCTAGTTAATCAGTGTAACATTAATGAAGAGTTTGAGTTAGGTTTTCTATCACTTACAACTGGTCCTTAGGATCTGGAAGGGAGTGATTTCTCCAGATGTCTGCTGATGTCTTTGACATCCAGGTTCTCCAAAAGACTGTGGTGAAAAAGATGCACATCGTTTTCTGTATCTGTTGAGAGAACAAGGTGAAAGGGAGGTTGATGATGATGAGGTAGGTGGCTCTTGGGATCTCAGGTGCTGGAGTCTGCGTGGAGGGTCTCCAGATGCTGGAGTCTGCGTGGAGGGTCTCCAGATGCTGGAGTCTGTATGGAGGGTCTCCAGGTGCTGGAATCTGCGTGGAAGGTCTCCAGGTGCTGGAGTCTGTATGGATGGTCTCCAGGTGCTGGAGTCTGCGTGGAGGGTCTCCAGATGCTGGAGTCTGTATGGGGGTCTCCAGATGCTGGAGTCTGTATGGAGGGTCTCCAGATGCTGGAGTCTGCATGGAGGGTCTCCAGGTGCTGGAGTCTGCGTGGAGGGTCTCCAGATGCTGGAATCTGTATGGAGGGTCTCCAGATGCTGGAGTCTGCGTGGAGGGTCTCCAGATGCTGGAGTCTGTATGGGGGTCTCCAGATGCTGGAGTCTGCATGGAGGGTCTCCAGATGCTGGAGTCTGTGTGGAGGGTCTCCAGGTGGTGGAATCTGCGTGGAAGGTCTCCAGGTGCTGGAGTCTGTATGGATGGTCTCCAGATGCTGGAGTCTGCGTGGAGGGTCTCCAGATGCTGGAGTCTGTATGGGGGTCTCCAGGTGCTGGAGTCTGCGTGGAGGGTCTCCAGATGCTGGAGTCTGCGTGGAGGGTCTCCAGATGCTGGAGTCTGTATGGAGGGTCTCCAGATGCTGGAGTCTGCGTGGAGGGTCTCCAGGTGCTGGAGTCTGCGTGGAGGGTCTCCAGATGCTGGAGTCTGTATGGGGGTCTCCAGATGCTGGAGTCTGCGTGGAGGGTCTCCAGATGCTGGAGTCTGCGTGGAGGGTCTCCAGATGCTGGAGTCTGTATGGGGGTCTCCAGATGCTGGAGTCTGCGTGGAGGGTCTCCAGATGCTGGAGTCTGTGTGCAGGGTCTCCAGATGCTGGAGTCTGCATGGAGGCTCTCCAGGAGACCAGGAAATTGATACTGGAGTTTGATGCACTTGCTCGCTTCTCCCCATGACCTTGTTTGTGTGTGGTTCATCCCATGTGAGGACATGAGAGGCCTGAACTTAGTGCAGTTTCCACAGGAAGCCTCCTTTGCTGTCTAGTGCCCTCAGAGGACATTTTCTGTTCCAGTCATCCAGTGACTTGGCACTAATTATTTCCCTGGGAACCATGGTTTTCAGCAGTGGAAGAAACAGGTGTGGCAGTGCTGCCCAGCTTTGGAGTATAAGACTGCTAAGTTCAAGACAAAATAGCACCATGCCAGCACAGCCTCAGTGAAGGTGCTGTTCAAACCACATTGATTCAGAATGATGATGCGTTTGAACACGTGTCTATACAGCTGGAAACTCGTTAGAGACATCTTTACACAGGAGCACCAAGTTTTAAGGTAGTGCTTTGGAAAACCGTGCCGATCCGAATCACTAAAGAAATAACTTCCCGTCACTCACTGCTTCAGAGAATCCTCAGGCTGGATTAGACAAACAGAAAATGTATAGGAATTTTTATTAGGCCTTAAGATAACATGTAGGGATTTAAAAAAAAAGAAATTTGAAAGTCAAAGAGAAACGGTGGCTTTCTTGATGACTATGGATGCAGAGCATCAGCTGTAATGAACCATACGCAGGGATACAGGCTTTCATAGGGTTGCTTATAAAATCATTGTTTCATGTTTCATATGTTCCACATGAGATTTTATGAACTGATAATTTTATGTTATTTAAACTTTCCTCAACTAGTAAACATCATTGTCTCTTAGTTATTTCAAAACTGGGTTAATTTAGCCGAAAAAGATCATCTCACTGTTGTGGTATGTCCTAATTAATATTTATTATTATAGTGGTAATATTTAACCCACCATCATAATAAAAATACACCTGTCATATTTTAGGATAAGCCTTATTTTACCTGGGGCTAGGAAGGTATTAACCCCCCAAACTACCTTTCAGTGTCTCTCATCCTCTATCCCATGCCATCTGTTCTAACAGATCCTGTCTGGGCTACCTCCATCCATAATCTCACAAAATACTTGCTAAGATGGACCACCTGGGCCATTTCTTTTATGTGGAAGTTCAGAGTTCCTCCTCTGGGCCCACATGGCTCTTTTCTATCCCATGGAAATTCTTCTCATTCTTCCTCCTCTGGTCCCGTGTGTTTCTCTCTCTCAAGATCCTTTCCCTCCCCAAAAGCTCATGAACCCTGCCAGGTATTGGCTTTCTTTCTTTTTTCTTTTTATTTTTAATTTTTTCACTTTACATCCAGATTGTAGCTCCCTCCCATGTTGCCTCCCAATCCCTCCTTTCCTCCTTCATAACCTTTCCCTCCCTCCCCTAGTCCTTAGAAAGGGGAGCCCTCCTCCCCTAACATATGACCTCAGACTATCAAGTCTCATTTGAACTGCCTGTATCCTCTTCCTCTGTGGCCTGGCAAGGCTGCCCCGCCAAGGGGAAGTGATCAATGTGTGGGGACTAGAGGCCATGTCAGAAGTAGTCCCTATTCCCCATCTTATGGGACCCACAAGGAGACTGAGCTCCCTATCTACTACATCAGAGCAGAGGGCCTAGGTCCTCACCATGCATGGTTCTTGGTTGGTGCATCAGCCTCTGCAGCACCCCCATCCTCTGCCCAGATTTGTTGGGTCCATTGGTCTCCTTGTGGAGCTCCTGACCTCTCCAGGTCCTTCTATTCCCCAGCTCTTCCATAACACTCCCTGTGCTCCACCCCAAGTTTGGCTGTGTGTCTCAGCATCTTCTTGGATCTCCTGCTTGGTGAGTCTTTCAGAGGACCTCTATGGTGGGCTCCCTTCCTGTTCCTTCTCTTCAACTGCTTCCAGTGTCTATTCTAATTCTCATTCAGAAGGTATAGGCTTTCATTAAGGGAGGCGAGGTTAAACAGCAATATTTGGGGTATGTGACAGTTTGCTCATAAACAGTAAGCATCTCGGGGTGGGGGGGGGGCAATAACAAATACAAAGCACCAGACCAGAATCTAACACCTCACTTAAGATTGTAAATAATATTTTAAAAAACATGAGCCAATTCAATCTACGTAGCTGTGAAATACCAGCAAGTAGGCTTCACCCTATAAATGAAGTATCACTTCAGTAGTAAGATCTTGGTTGTAATAATACATGACATGAGTATAGTAGAGAAAAAGCATAATTATATCAACAGATAATGGAAGACCTTGATACAGTGTAACAGCCATTTCTGATAACATTTCAAATGAATATAAATGATATGAGTGGATGTAGCATCTGGCAGATTGTAGAAAGTGCCTCTGACGCAGACAGGATTCTAGTCTAGTGGGGAGTTCATCAGTGTGGTGGAGTGCCTGGGAATCCAGGATTGCTTCTACAACCTTTATGATCCCAGTGCACGTGTCATTTTCATAAAATATAAGAGGTTGGGTATTCATAACCAAGTGGGAGATGGAAGTCTATATAAACTCCATTTGATAAAAAGGAACACTGATAAACACAAAATCACTAGATAAAAACCATCATTGGTATTGCACATGATAAGGTGATGGGAAACGGGTCCCATGTCAGACACTGTAGCCTCAGAAAATACCTTGGAATGAAGAAGGAGCCCCTGGGACCACTTGGGAGGGGCATCAACTGTGGCCAGTGCCTGGTATAGAGGGGTGTTGAAATGGCAGATTCACTGTGAATGCACGTTACTCCCAAGGAGTGTGTGTCAGTCTGCATGTGTAAATGCATATGTGCATGTGTTGATTAGTTCACAGCAGATTATTTTTCTGTTTGGAGAAATTATGAAAGTGATTAAGAGGGCACATGAGTAGGAGATAGTAAAGCTGACTCTGAAGAATGACTTCGCAGGATTGTTTAACAAGGAGTGTTAAGGGAAACCTGAACTGTGGGTTCAGTGCTAGGAGAAGCGTAAACACTACAGGCAACGAATAATCTTTGAATGAATGCTTTTATATGGATGGCATGTTCAAATTAGAAAAATATAGATTATTCAGCAAATTTTCTGTTGTAATTGTCTATTATAGAGAAGTGGGATTAATTTCTATTTTGTAACTTAAAACATTTAAGCATATTACATATATAATCATTAAAATACAGAAATTTTTCATGTGAAATGTGGCCAATTTATTAATAGCCTTCAATACATTTAATTTTACATACATATGTATTTTAAACATGACTATTCTAAAAAGTGTGTCTCATTAGAAATGACACACACATAGATAAAATAAGTTAGTAATGAGTTAAAATGAAAAGTTAATTTTTAAATTCTTCTCTTATAGATTACGTTCTGAGTGCAGTTAACTCCTCCCTGAAACCCCCAATCTTCCCTCTCACCCAGATCCATTCCTCCTCTGTTTTCTTTCAGAAAAGAGCAGGCATGCCAGGGCTAGCAAACAAACATGGCACCGAGAGACAGTAAGACTAGCGGGATCTTAGTCAAGGCTGGGGGAAGCAATGCAGCAGGAGGAAAAGGGTCCCCAGAGCAGGTAAGAGAGCCAGAGACACCACCTCTCCCAAGCTACACAACCGTAACATACATGCAGAGGACCCCTACAGGCTCCGTGACCTTCTCTACAGGCTCTGTGCCCTGTTTAGTTGACTCTGTGGGTTGTGTTTTCAAGGTGTCTTCGACCCTCTGCCTCCTACAGTCTCTCCTCCCCATCTTCAGTGGAATTCCCCAAGCTCAGCCTAATATTTGGCTATGGGTCTCTGCATTTGATTCTGTCTGTTGCTTGGTAAAGCCTCTGGGCTAGGTTCAGGGCTACCCCTTGCCGAGTTGTGTTTGGTTCTACCCTAGGCCTCTGGGCTATTCGATTTCTGGGTTTTGGTTATCTAGGCAGTGTTGATAGCTCCCATTCATGGTGTGGGTCTCAAGTTGGACCAATCATTGGTTGGCCAATCTCAGAAGTTATGCACCACCATTACCCCAGCACATATTACAGGCAGGAAAAATTGTAGGTCGAAGGTCTTGTAGCTAGGATGATGCCTACTTCCACCCCTGGAAGTCTTGCCTGGTTATAGACGACAGTTAGTTCTGGTTCTCTGTCCCATAATACTAGGAGTCTTCGCAAGGGTCACCCTCATAAATTCCAGGGAGTTTCCATTGCACTAGGTTTCCACATCATGTCACAAATGCCCCAAATTCCAGTTGCATGTCCCAGTCCTCTCCCTCCCTCCCTCCCTCCCAACCCTGTCCTTCCTGTTCCCAAGCCCATCCGCCCCGAGTCCACCAGCAAAATCAATTATATTTTCCCTTTCCAGGGAGATCCTTGTGTCCCTCATTAAGCCTTTCTTGTTACTTAGTCTCTCTGGGTCTGTGAACTGCAGCATGATTATCCCTTAGTTTATGTCGGGTCCCAGCCCGAGAGGAAAAATCGAATCAGGGCTCACCTGAAAGAGGGAGTGGGGATTGAAAGTAGGATACAGAGATGCGAGAAATAACAAATCAAGTCAGGACATTTCTGATCAAGATTCACTTTATTGCCGACTAGCAGGAACATATATAGAGCAAGGTCAATAGGATCTATTCTTATCTCACTCACCCTAGCCCCCGGGCAAGAATGCAATAGCCTAAATCGCTCCCTGTGGAACTTCCTAGTTCTCTGAGTAGTTCCTTGTAAGAACTTCCTAGATCCTCTGGGTGGTTCCAAGTTGAGACTTCTCTACTTCTTTCAAAGGTAAATAGTCCAAGGATAGCCTAGAACACAAGACCTCGTGGTGAGGTAAAGGTCAGCAACTCGAAGGTCACAGCATACAGGCTAAGCACAGGATTTCTGACATGGCAGATTTGGCATGGATCCCCACAAGTTTATAGCTACTATCTGCATATACCATGCTTATTCTTCTGGGTCTGGGTTTTCTCACTCAGGATCATTTTTTTTTTCTAATTCTGTCTATTTGTCTGTAAATTTCATCATGTCAACTTTAAACAGCTGAGTAGTAATATTCCATCATGTAAAATGTACCACATTTTCTTTACCCTTTCTTTTCTTGAGGGACATCTAGGTTGTTTCCAGTTGTGGCCTGTTATGAGCAGAGCTGCTATGAATGTGACTGAGCAGGTGTCCTTGTGGAGGATGGAGTGTCAGTTGAGGATAGCTGAGTCTTGAGGTAGATCAATTCTCAACTTTCAGAAGAACTGCCATATTGGTTTCCAAAGTGGCTGTACACGCTTGCACTCCCACTGGCAATGGAGGAGTGTTTCTTTTCCATATCCTTGCCAGCATGAGCTGTCACTTGTGTTTTTGAGCTTAGCCATTCTGACAGGGGTAAGATAGACTCTCAAAGCAGTTTTGATTTGCATTTCCCTGATGACTAAGGATGTTGAACATTTTTTATAATTGTTTCTCAGTCATTTAATAGTCCTCTGTTGAAAATCCTCTGTTTAGCTCTGTACCCCATTTTTAATTGGGAGATTTGGTTTGTTGCTGTTTAATTTCTTGAGTTCTTTATATATTTTGGATATTAGCCCTCTGTCAGATGTGGAGTTGGTGAAGATCCTTTCCCAGTCTGTAGGCTGATGTCTTGCCCTATTGATGGTGTTCTTTGCCTTACAGAAGCTTTTCAGTTTCATGAAGTCTTATTTATTAATTGTCAATCTTATTGCCTCTAATTGATTGTGCTATGGGTATTCTGTTCAGGAAGTTGTCTCCTGTGCAGCACGCTCAAAGCTATTCCCCACTTTCTCTGCTATAGAATTTTTAAAAGGATATTTAGGGGCTTGGGTGATTTCTCACCAGCTAATTGCATGTTCTAGAAGAGCTGAGCTAGGGGACCTCAGACCTCTGGACTGTACAGGGGTTGTGCTTACATGCACACACCCATCCACAGACAGATACACAAACACACATGATTGGAAAAAAATGAAATAACAAAAAAGAAAACATAATACGTTGTCTTAAAATTTAGTATTGAGAAGCTCTCCATAACCTCAAAGCTCCATCAAAGACATAATTCATAACTGAAAGATTTGTACACAGACATTCAAATAAATATTAGGCCCTTCCCCATTATTGAAAGAAGTCAGTAGATTAATGACAATCGTAAAGAAAACATTCACGTGGGGGTGGAGGAGATTGTTCAGTGGATAAATGTTTCCTTAGCACTATGGCCAGAATTTGGATCTGTGACACTGATGTAAATCCTGGTGGGCGTGACAACCTGCCTGTAGTCTCATTGTAATGTCAGCGCCTGGAGAAATGGGGGCCCTGAGAGCAAACCGCCTTGCTAGACTAGATGAGCTCTGGACTTAG
This sequence comes from Acomys russatus, assembly GCF_903995435.1. Taxonomy (NCBI): domain Eukaryota; kingdom Metazoa; phylum Chordata; class Mammalia; order Rodentia; family Muridae; genus Acomys; species Acomys russatus. The sequence goes on from NC_067163.1 coordinate 8,289,126, forward strand.
TGAGAGACTCCACATCAGCATGGAAGGCAGAGAACGAGAGAGGAGGACACTTAACGTTAATCTCAGTCTTCCACAGGCATGTCCATAGGGTACACATTTGTGCTAATATACATGAACACACAACACTATAACATACACAGAATAAAAGGCAAACATTTTATAACTGATAGTATAGTTGAGTGGTCTGACATATATAAAGATACCCTATACAGTAATTAAAATTGTCAACCTTGAAAGAAAACCAAAGGAACACAGTTTTGCTTAGTAACCAATCTAAATGATTCTCAGACTCCATGAAAATAACAAGAAACTTTCTGCTTTTGCCAGAGATAAAAACAAAAGGTTTATTATACTATGTGGCTGTATAAATTGAGACTAATGTTGGTAGAATACTAGGTGAATAATGTGCATATCCTTTTACTCCACAGTAGTATTTCTAGAAATAGGTTCTGGGTAAACTAAATTCAAAAGCATAAAAAAGTTTCTGCCCAGTTCTTAGCAGCTGTGTTAACTGCATGCAGCACAGTAACCAAGAGTATGGGACTTACAGGGTCAGTTCTGATGTGCTGTGGGTAGTTTTCCCTCCTGTCCCTTAGCTTCTGGAATAATGACTCCTGAGACTCAGTTATTATTTTACAAATACCCAAGCCATATAGCTAGGCTCTTCTCTGACTAGCTCATGACTTGAAATAATCTGTTTCTTCTCATCTGCATTCCGCCACATGGCTGGTTACCTGAGCTCAGGCACCATCATCTTCACAGCCTGCTGGCTGAATCCTATGTGCTGCCTAGCTGTATCCCAGAATCCCTCTGCCAATTGGATGTCCCACCTATTTCCTGCCTCAGCCACAGGAATAGGTTTTGTAATTGACAGGCATGACATCCATACAATACACAGGAGATTCCTTCTACCTCAGGTTTTGGTCCTCACCTTCTACCTGTTTGAGAGAAGGTCTCATGTTTGTTGCTGCATATGCCAGACTAGCTGGCCCGATAGCCTCCAGGGATTTTCCTGTCTTTGTTTGCTCTCTCACTGTAGGATTGCTAGAGTTATAGACACATGTTATCACATCCAGCTTTGTATAGGTCCTGGAGGATCCTTCCTCTGGAGAATCCTCAGTCTGGTAAGGAAGTGCTTTACACACTGAGCCATCTCCCCAGCCCAACTGTGACCTTTTAGTACAAGGGGGGAAAACCACTAAGTAGTTCTATATTTACAAATGTGGAGAAAAGTGGATTTGGCAAGTAAAGGTCCATTCTAACATTTTTCTGATGGCTGATGTCTAGACTTGGAGTTGCATGGATGGACAACGGTGAAAGGTTTGTGTTAACTGGCCATGAGAAATAAGTGAAGTTTACTTTGAGTCTGTATGTTATTATATAATGGTTATGTCCCTAATGTACTTGTTAAAAATTCATATCCTTGGCTTATTAGCATTGTGCATTTAAAAATATTTATTCAGCACTTAGTAACCAATCACCAAACTGGTATCTGTCCAAGATTTAGGTGACAATAGTTTTCAGAAGACATTGTAGACTATATAGTGTTCATAAACTTTAGGGGAATAATATGTCCTGGTTGTGACTTTTAAGAGTCACATGAAGAGCACGTAGAGTAGTGTTTTGTGATTGTGCCAATTCAATAAGAGACAAAGAGCATCACATTTTTTAGCATGGTATTATGGTGCTAAAGTTCCCATGCCATCTAGTTTATATATTTGGTACAATGCCAGGAATGAAAAAATTAAGGAGTTTTGAAATCTGTCACATATATAGATTAGCACTTATTTTAAAATCAGTATAACCTTCAGTGTTGGCTGGACTTGTAGCCTCTTTTATATGTCTAATATTTGATGTCACTTCTCTCTCTGATTCACAAATCTGGTTTAGTCACCAAGTTACGAGAAGGAGTTACAAATTGTGATTTAAAGTGTGGATTTTTTTTCCTTTCTGGCTTAATATTTTGAAGCTGTTAAACCTATTTGTCATTCCAAACCCCGCTTTAAAATTGAGATACTTTCCACAACTCTGCATGCCGTGTGTACTTAGTGTAACACTCTCGATTGCTGCTCTTAATCTACTAAATTATTTCTGAGTTGCTTGTTTTTAATGTATACTCCATGTTTTTTCCCCTGATGTGTGTGTGGGGAGGTTGTTTGCCCTTCTTTATCATTTTCCACATTTCTGTCCCTTCCTTACCGTAGGCTTTCCCACCATCTGAGGCCCGACCATAGTGCTACGTGATTTCACAGCAGCTTGCGAACCCCAGCCTGCACCCTGCCAGCCATAATGGGGACGGCTCAGGTACCGTGTGACCTCTCTATTCCTCCTTTCCTTTCTGTGTTTGTTCATTACCCAGCATCTCCTCACTGCCTGCTATGATAGGACCCCTGTCTCTGCTGAGGGGTGAAGAGTGATGGGCTTCAGCCCAGCAGCTAATGGATCCTAGGAAGCTGGAGAGGGGCTGGTGAGCCAAGGCTGTCTGTTGTGACAGCGTAGTGTGCCACAGGCGCTTCAGGGCACTGCTTTTTTAGTCGTCTAGAGGTGCATTGATAAAATTCTTAGAAACTCGTTAACTAAGTAAGGGTCAAGGGAGTATTGACATTGGTGAGGCCCCTCCAGAGTCTCTGCTGCCTCTGTGTTGCCTGCTGATTGGACCATTCAGGGGAGCTGAGTATGTAGAGGTGAAAGGGTCCTGCTGGCTTTAAAAAGGCTACCCTGTGGGATCTGGTGCCTGTAGCACGCGTGTATGCATGCGCAAAGTGGAGTTCTGCATCCATAGAGATGGGTTGTGGTCCAGCAGGAAACAGCTCTCAACAAATGATAGCATCCTTCTTGCTGCTGTTGACAGTCATGCCCCATCTTGAGGGTAACCCAAGGAAACCACTAGGAATGTCACCCAGTTCTCAGACCTCTGGGCTGTAGTTGAGGGCAGAGTTGTAACTTTCGTGGCTCCTTAGTGCCAGGGAATAAATCAGCTAGCCAGTGAGTCTCCAGAGGAGAGCCATTTCCTTTCATTTGTCAAAGGGAAGTGATGATCATGCGCAATGTAATTTTATTTCTTGCAAAGAGAATGCACAGTGATGAAGAATGCCCCACTTTTGGACGGGTCCTTGCTGCCAGGGCTATCCTGACTGATAACCATTCCTTAATCTCTTTTCTCGTCTCTGGTGTCAGACATCCTCAACTCAGGACGCAAACACTTTCCTTACTGATTCCATAGTCTCTGGAGCTTGTGTTGACCTCAGTCTCCACAGCCGGAGCTCTTGGCTTGGCTCCTCTGCTGGGATCTTGGAAGGTTTGCAGAGAGGCTTGGAAGGGGTGTGAGGCAGGCTGTCTGTCTGTCTGCTGTCTGTCTCTGCTTGGTTGCTCTTCCCTTCTTCCCCCTGTCTCCTCCCTCCCTCCTTCTCAATGCATGCTGCAAAGAGTGGCCATAGCTCTGTATTGGGCTTCCTCATACTTAGCAAAACCCACCAGCGTGGGAAAGGCCTGGGAGACAGGACAGTCTGTGCCTACCTCCAGCTGACAGAAAGGCTGGAAAACCTTTTTTTATTATACCCTGTGAAGGGGCTGCTGTCTGTATGGGGAAAGCCTTCACTGGTATAGAGATTAGTAAAAAATAAATATATAAATAACGAAGCTGAGGGAGGTGTTTAGAACTGCAGGGCAGGCGCTAGGCGCATTCTTAAGGTCGGTGAGGGCTGGCGTACCTCCCCACCCGCTGCCTCCTTCCTCAGACCTTCAAGTGACTTCCTTTGTCTTCAAGTGGGCTTCCCAAGTGGTAATAATTCCAGGCTAGATCCCAGTAAAGGGTTAGGAGGTCAGGCTCATCTTCCTTTTCCTGCTCTGCAGCTCTGGTTCTGCAACCCCAGGACTTGGAGCAGAGGAACACACAGCCAGCGACCCCATTGGGAAAAAGGACACACACAGGATTATTCATCATGAACGAACAGAGGTGGGACACGGTGACACAGCATACAGATGCTGTGGAGAGCTCTGATTGCTGAGGCCTCTGCTGCTGTTGTACTTCATCTCCCCCTTGAAGGGAGATGGTTAGCTTTTGCTGGTAAACTGCTCTGCTGTTGTTCACATTGTTTTTTGCGACCCCGGTGTCCTGTGGGTCCTGCAGCTAAACCGCAGTTCCAAGCCAGCCAGATTCACTGTAGTGTACAGAATCCCCCAGTGCTCTCCCCTCTTTAGATATCCAGGCATCCAAGCAACAAGAGCATCAGGGTGGGGCATAGGGGCAGGAATTTGAAGATTTGGTCTATCTCTTGGTTCCTGGGTCTCTCTCTCTTTTTTTTTTTTTTTACCTGCTGTAGGAGAAATAAGTCCCTTCTGTCAGCTTCTAGGATCAGTTGTTAGCATCCTACTGGAATCTGACTTGGGAAGGAACTGCTAGCACTATCTCCCGTCTCCCCCTCCCCTGCTCCCTGCCTCTGAGGGTCACTGGATAGCCTGGCATGACCCTCCACTGCTGCAGCACTCTGGGATGGCCCACTGTGGGGTTCTCAGCCTGCTGTCGGCTTGCTTCCTGGCCTCATTTAAGGCTCATTGAGAGCCAGCAGGTGATGACAAAGATGCAGGTGAGTAGCAGATGAGTACATGTGGGTCAGGTTTTGATGTTGTGGGGCTTTCCTGACAGCAATCTGCCTTTTTGGCATCCCTGTCTCCTCATGATTTGCTGGGAACACCAGTGTGGGCAGACATTGCCAGACCTCTGAAAATGTCATCATCTGTGAGAAGCTGCCTCTAATTTCCCTGGCTCTGCTCTTACTGCCTGTGGCATCTATGGTGACACTGCCTCTCCAGTTCTGCGTGCTGGTGACTTGGGTCTTCTCTCCCCCCCCCTTTTTTTTCATTATTCTGAGATGACTGTTCATCTTCCCAATGAACCAGGTCTTGCTCTGTTGATTTTATTGTTGATTTTGTATTCTCTATTCAGCTGACATTGCCTCTGGTCTTTATCTCTTTCTTCTACTGCCTTTGGTTTTAATTCATTCTTCATTTTAAAAAAAGGTTAAAAAATTTAGTAATTGATTTGAGCCTTGATTTCTTTTCCAAAGATGCCCCAAGTTCCATAGACTCATCTTTGATTTTCTACATTGTTGGGTGCTGGATATTTTCGTATTTCCATAAGTACTACTGAGAGGTGGAAAATCTGCTTAGAAACCAGATCATCTCTTTGTATTTTGTGGGGTATGATGAGCCCTTCTCAGCCCCAACAATGCTGGTCCTCACCTCCTAACAACCCCCACCCCCATCCCCATCTCTGGGATGTGGGTTTCACTTGGTTACCATGACTCCATCTGTTTTGGTTTCTGGTCTCAGGGTGACCCCATTGATTTTGCACACTAGATGGTATACTCTCATTTCCCAGCCCTGTTTTGGACCTACGCTTATTTTAAAGCCTCACTCATTTGCATGGATTTAAGGAAGAAGGGGAAGCAGGGATGCATGTCCCAGTGCTCTGATGACCCTGCCTACCTCTCTCATCAGATGTTTTCTTTTTCATCAGAAAGGATATGTTTCAGAACTGGTGACAGATTTCTCCAGATCTTCATAGGAAGACAGTTTATTTTTCTTATCGTAGTGACTCTTAAATAGAAGTAGTTTTTCCTCCAGACAGCATTGGTACATGTCTGGAGACATTTGTGGCTGGCACTCTGTAGAGAGTTCAGTGCAAGTGTCTGTAGGTAGAGGTCAGGGATGCCAAGGGACAGCCTGTGGTACACAGGATGGCACCAAAGCAGAAAGTTGGCAAGACCAAAATGTCAAAGGCATGTTGCTTTATATCTATGGCACTTCCTGATTTTCCTCTTGTTCAGCATGTGGGCTGTGTGGTATGGTCTTCTACCTCATTTCAACATTACTAGGATTTTTTTTTTCTTTTCCTATTGTCATTGGCTTTCCACTTTATTATTTAATATCATTAATAATGTCCTATAAGTCATGTCTAGAAATCTGTTTGCAACTTCTGACTTCGATGCTATATTTTGAAAGCCTTTCCTTGAAAAAATACACATGAGAAATGTACATTCAGCTCTCAGACTTTTGTTAATTTTTGCTACCTGCAGGCTTCTTACGTAAGCCAAACTCCACCATGCCACCGTTCAGGGATGGTGCTGTGGTACGCTCGTTTGCTAACGGAACCCATTTTCTCCCTCATGTTTCCTTCCATTGACCTTTTTTGGGCAAACTATTTTCTTCTCTCTTTCCAAGCTCTGGTGGTCATAGCATCAGCCATTACATTAACCTATACTTCAAGTTTGCATAGCTACAGGTACAGCTGGCCAATTCTGTGGAAAACACCTTGTTTTTCCCGTCACAGGCTGGGGCAACATGGCCTGCATGTGTGCTGTGGGCATGTGCCTCAGTGGTTCCTGTGTGACCTGTTGCAGGTATTTGTTGAGTGGTCAGCGAGGCTCTGACGTGGTCACATCCTGGGGGGGGGGCCTCTTGGGGGAGGGGCAGCTGCAGAGTGAACTCCTGTTGTGATGCTCCCATGGGCCTCTGCTGCTCACCAGGTCGGCTTGGGGTTTGTGGATGAAATCAAGGTGCCTGCAGTGCTGTTTCTTCCTGGAGGGCCTCGCTTTGTGCATTTCCTCCTCTAGGACATCCTGTCTGCTAACCTCAGGGCCAATCATTCTGTCACATTCCCTCTTGTTCTTTCAAGCACACCCTACACTGAGCCACCTCTAGTTCCAGATCTGTCACCGCACCTGCAAAGTCTATCATGTGATGCTGCGGGGTCTCCAGGCTCCAGGAACCTGGCTATGGACCCTTTGGTGTCATTATTCTGCTGTCATGGTCCCCCCCCCCCAATCTAAATCCACATTTAGCTTTCTTCTTTGGAGCCTTTGTTTTTACCATGGATTTGAGCAAAATGTTTACATTTCTTGTGTGAATAGTTACTTTTGATCATCCATCCCACATTATAGATGAAACAGGTGGGGTTAGCTCTTCTGTACTTTCAAAGCAGTGAAAAGATAGGCATTATTCGCAGAGACTGGTGTCCCTGTGTTGTTCCTGGATCTGCATGTTTGCTGTTGGTACAGTGGGTACACCATCTCACGGGGCACATACAGACCTACTGTCTCCCGCTTAAAAATGAGGCGATACCTAACGAATGGAATCCATGAAGGCAGAAACAGAAGACCAGTGGGGCCGCACACTCAGCACCGTGGAATTGGCAGGTGTGAGAGCCAACCGAGGTTATGATTGTATCAGATCAGTTTGCAACTCCACCTTGAAGGAAGCAGTCTGGAGCAAAGTGCAGGCCAGGTCACTGAGGAACACCGAGTCTCACCTTGGGCCTGTGTACTTACCCACCCACAACAGAGGGCGATAGTTTCGATGTGGGCTGTGAGAGTGAAAGGTGAGCCACAGGGACAAGATAGGCTGGGGGCCAGCCGGCAGTCCTGGGAGGTGTGTGGTGGGGTGGGTGGGGCAAGCGTGGGCTGAGCAGGCCACCTCTTTATCCCCTGATGCCAAGAGCACACGATTCTATGCATGATTGATTGAGTAGAATGAACAATCTTTAGTTTAAAAAAATTTATAAATTTCACTTCACTGCCACGTTCCACTTTCTTTCTACCTTTAAAACTACAAATAGGGAATTAAGATTTTTTTTTTTTTTTTTTTTTTGCAATTTTTTTTGTACCAAAGTTAAAAAAGAAAGACCAGCTTTGACCAAATCAGTGTAAGAGAAGGAAAGAGCCTGAGCTACAGGGCTTGGGGCGACCTCCCTTTATCTGGGTTTTCCTAAGGGCGCGTCTTGGAGCTCTTTCTTCTGTCCATTCTATTTATTGATTCTTCTGGGACGTAAGGGCAGCTTTCTGTAAAGGTTTCCAGCCGCTGCAAAAAGAAGCTTCTTCGATGCAGGTGAGAGCCTTGGATATGAGCACAAGGATGCATGTTTGGAATGCGAGGCATTATAAGGTTTTAGGGAGGTGTCAGTGGCATGGTCTTCTCTAAGATACATGATTTCACTAGCCAAAAATTCATATATATAGCAATATAAAATATTGATCATATTAACTCATTACTCCCCCACTGGGCTTTCCTTAAGCCCCTAGTCACATACTCATTTTTAAACAATTGAATCTAAAATTTAAGAAAAAGACTTCGTGGTCTCAGGCATAACTTCCAATTCCATGCCATATGTCTGTGTGCACAACCGTCTGCATGTGTCTGTATGTGCCCACCTGTGCCTGCATGTGTGAGTGCTCCTGTGGTACTTTCTTATTGGATGGCGTTTATCTCCATTCAGATCATGGGCTCAGCTGGATTCAAATAGAAATAAGGAATAAAACTTAATCTGACTCTATTACCTGCCATTCAAAACATTTGCATTTACACATTCAAATTTACCTTTCAGTACTTAGAAATATTTCGTACATCTCTAGATCAACCCTTGATGTCTGAAATACTTTCTTTAGAGACTTACAGAAAAAGGGCTGGAAAGCCCAAAGTACTGCCATGAGTACTGGGTCGGTACGGCTTCCATAATCCGGCCGCTTGTCTCACACATCTCCGGAGCATGCTTATTTCTCATTCTTCCTCTGTCAAAAAATGACTAGCTCTTAAAATGTTAGCGTTTTGTAGCAGCTTTGCAGTCAAAACTCCCTCTGAGGTCTCTAAAACAGGGCCAGGTGTTTTCTTGCCGACCTGGCTAAAAGCCCAGAGACTCCCACTTGCGATCCTTTTGTAGGGTGTTAGGGATGGCACAGAATAGGCGTCTCTGGTGAGCTTGGGGTCTTTCGTGGTTTTAGAGCTGGAGTCGCACTGTGTTTGATGTTCCCATTTGGCACCATGAGTGGTGGGTGACAGAAGCACACAGGAAGTTTCAGGTTTTGCTTGAGGACTTGGAATTGTTATGCGTTCTTCCTTTCAAGGCCAACTCCTCAGGTTTCTTGAGTACTTAGAAAACGGTAAAGCAATTTGCTCACGTTTCTGATGGTGGTGACATCTTGTAATGAATTCACAGCTCACATCACTAGCCTCACATGTCTTGTCAGTTGGCCTCAGGTTCATGACCTCTCCATAGCTTTTTGTTAGGTTCCCCCCTGGTACCTGCCTCAGCATTCCTGTAATCTTCATTCTTTGAGTTTATCAGACATGGGTATTTTCTGATAGGTCTGTGTCATATATTTGTATATGAGGCTTTTGTCTTCTGAGGTCCTTCTCTCTACTGGGTGAGTAGGTCTCATATGGCAAACCCAGCAGCCAGTTTGGAGACCATGTGCATCTGCAGAGCACAATGGTGGCATGGCAGCCATGCTGCCCAGAAGGCTCTTCTGGGCCTGGGTTAGATATGTTGAGAGAGATAGAAGGCCTGGGATGCAGCATTGCCAGCTGAGCATGTGCCATGAAACTTTTGCCTCCAGGACTCCATGGCTTGGAGAGGCATAGGGACTCTGTGTCGGGGACCTTCCTTCTTGTAACACAGATAACATGCATTACCTGTTGTTGTGACCTTTCAGTTATCAGGAGCCACTGGTGTATCTTAAAGGCATCATAACATTCGTGTGAGTGGAATCACAATCATGCAAGAGTCTGTTTGTCTCAGTGCCTGTGTTTTAGCCAGCTGTGGAGCATGGGTCCTACAGATCATGTGTTGGCTTGGGAGGTTAGGCGAATAAGTGGCAAGAATTTTAGAAAATGTGGTTAGCAAACTTGGCCTGAACCCTAGGGTGGAGTGGGGGAGGAATGAACTCTCCCTTGGTGCAAGCTTGCCTATTTTGTGTGTGAACATGAACCTCAGGCCACCAAGGAAAGGAACCTTTTGTCTGCTGGCTACACGTCTTTTTTTTTTTTAAGCAGTGAACACTTGTCTTTTCTGGTGCTCAAAGATTTCTTCAACTCTGATGAGAAGTCATCAGGGAACAGGAAGCCTGGTTAACTGAAGGGTGGGCATACTCGGGTGGTATCCAATGAACATATGAACATGTTCCCTCCTGTGCTGGTCTTCCAGAGCCTCAGACTGAAATCATCCCACTTGGCTGGGTAGATGGCTCACATATATAATCCTAACACTCAGGAGGGTGAGACTAGAGAATTGCTCTGAGGTGTGTGAGCTTTAGCTATGGAATAGTTTGAAACAACACTCACCCAACCACCTGCCCAACCCACCCACCCAAACCAAACCAAACCAACCAACCAACCAACCAACCAAACCAACCAAACGAACCAACTAACTAAACCAACCAACCAAACCAACCAACCAAACCACACAGTGTGATGACTTATGAAGCACTGTCCTCAGGCTGCAAGGCTGGAAGGCCAGCGGTATGACAGGATTTCCCCATTGAGCCCCCACTCCTTGGCTTGCCAATACCTCCCATCCCCCGGATACCCATGGAGTTCTTTTGTGGCTTCATACCTGATAGTGAGGAGCGCTGAGGTTTGCCTCCTGCAGAGGCAGCCTATAGGTGATTTTTTTTTTTTTTTCTGAAGAAAGAAGTTGCTCAGACTTGCGAGCAGGCTTTAGCATGGGAGGGTTTGTGAAACACCATGGAAGGGAAGAGTTACAGGAACTCACAGGATACAGTGTTTTCCAGGGCCTGAAATGGAGGACTTGGTAGGTTAACAGGCCAGGGAGGGGCACTCTGGGCAGACCTAACCACTTCCTCTACTTCAAAACCAAGGTCCAATGGCTCTCTTTCCTTTACTGGTTACCATGGCATCCAACTGTTCTGGAGACAGCAGAACAGTAAGGCAGAGTCCCTCAAAGCCTGAGAACATGTTGTTTGGTTTTTAGAAAAAGCATGTTGCTCCCTGCCTAGAAGGCTCACGGACAAACAACACTGGAGGGAACACTGTCTCTCACATCGTGGAAGCCCTGCTCCTCTGGTGATGGATGCCTCCATGATGTCCTGACGATGCCTCAGGGGATGACCAGGGAGCCATGTTGGGCCATATCCAACTCCAGGTCCTATTTGCTGGCCTTACCATAGGGCCAGGGCATGGGAGGTATTCGAGGGTGACATAGGAAAGCCCCTGTAATACGGGTTGTTCTTTCAAGGTTCCTAGGCAGATTTGAGCTCAGCCTCTACATGGGCCAAGGCATAAGAGTAGTTGGGGGTTTGAGAGGTGAATGCATCATGGGCTCTGGAGCCACTGTGGTCTGGGTGTATGAGGGCAGGATGATCCAGTTTGCTTTGGATCTGAGACACATTGTTGTTTTCTGGGGCACAGTTGGTAGAAATGACAGGGGTGGCCTGTGCTGTTCTTCACCTGTAGTTCTGAAGCAGGAGCCAGGATGCAGTTTGGGAATATGACAGAAGGGATTGGCGACACTCTGGCTGCAGCTAGCTGAGAACAGTGGGCAGGCGGGCCCTGGAGGTGGGTTGTCCCTGGGCCTTGGGAGGAGAGCATTAATAGGCAACAAGATCAGGAAGGTTCCCTAGACCTGGCCAGGGAGAGGGATAAGGTTAGAATGATGCTCTGCCTTAAAATTGGGCCTAGCAAGGACACAGGTCCTGGTGTTTCTGTGCAGCTATGCTGAAGGAGCTCTCCTAGGAATTGAGTTTCTAAGACACCCCCCCCCCTCCCCCGAGGTTGGGAATTGGAGATGTTGTGGGTAAGGGACTCTCTGTTCGAATTCAGTAGAGATGTGTATGCTTGAGGCCCATTCAAGGTCACTCAGGCTGCTAACCTGGGCATATTCTCCCAGAGCCTGAGATACACATTTTCTGACTTGCGAGGACTTGGAGAAAGGTAATTTCAAGTGCCAGCGATGCCTGTCTGAGAGGGTAGCATTTGGCATAGTGCCATGTTACCAGGTTGATGCAAAGGCACCCTGTTGCTATCACCTTGCCTGATGGGCAGTGAGGAGCTCTGTTGCCATCCTGAAGCTTTTGCCTCACGCTCTTGTTCCAGACTGTCCAACTTTCCTCTTCTTTGGCCAAATAGTGCTTAGTTAGAAACACAGATCTGACAAGTTACCTAGGCTTGCATTCTGTCTTGCCATTGGGTCTCTGCATAGTGTAACTTCCCCTTCTGGGCTTTTATTGTGTAACAGTTTCCTCTGAGATTGAAACATTCTATCCTGCTGGAAAGTTCCTTAAGCAAGAATGAAACAAAGTAGCTTCAGGAAGTCCCTGAAACTGAGGAGATTCTCTAGAGTAAGCAATAAAAGTGATACCGGCAACCTGCAAAGACCTTGAGGTCTAATCAGCTGCCTGGAAGAAACAAAAACCAGCGGATCTGCCTGGCTACCTGGACTAAGTCACTTAGAAGGGACATTATTGAGCCTGTTTAGCTGTCTGCAGGCTGTGAGGCATGCTCCAGGTTCCCAGCTTTATGAGCTGTCACTGGGCTGGGGAGGGCCTTGGTGAGGCAACTGTCATGGAATCATTTCTGCTCCTGTAAATAACCCCAATAAAATCCATGGTCTATCAGCTTGGACCTCGCTGGTATCTGCTTTGCTCTGTTGTGGGCTCTCTCTCTTGGCTGTGTTAGATGTGTCAGGTGTCTCCCCAGAAAAAGTTTGCTCCTCCCTCAGCCTCTATGAGGTGCAGGTGGTTTTTACCCCCATTGGATAGACTCACATAGGTTAGCATGATGAAGCTGACCTGTCACAGCTCAGGTGTCTCCCTCCACCTGTGGCCTGTCCTGAGGAGGCCTCAACTGTTTCCTCCAGTACTCTTCCTGCATCCTGCTCCTGCAGAGCGAGGATGGCACCATAAAGACAGGCATGGGCTTTGTGCAGCCTTCTACTTTAGCATAGTTGTGTGCTGATAGGGGAATAATTGTGTGTGCAGGCTTTGTTAAGGATCAGCTTTGACCAATACTGTAAACTCAAACTCAGTGATGGAATGTTGGTGAATGTAATGTAATTTTCTTTCTTCTTCTTTTTTTTTATCTCCCAGAATTCGTCTTTTCAAAATTATAAACATCCTCCTTCCTTATCATCACCCCTTCTTTAGTAAATGATAGTGTGGGAGTTGGTTTCGTCTGCTGTTTACTTTGTGAGGCCCAGGAGGCCGGGCTCCACGGCTGCCTTCTGATTTGTAGTCAGAATCGATACCACACTGCTGATGTGTACAGACTCAGCGTGTATTTATTGAATAAATGTTAGTTGAGTGGCTCCGATGTGGATGCTGTGTTGTGTGGGAGGGTGGAAGCTAAAGTAAATATTTGTGTCCTCATGAGTGTGTTGTAAATATATTTAAAAAACCCAGCCGTATTCATGTTCTTCATTTGTCTTTTTTTTTCTTCCCGACTTTGATTCTTACTGCTTCTCTTCTTTTTCCTACCTCTGTCTTCCTTCCTTCTTCCTTCTTTGCTTTTTTCCCCTCTAAAATATAGACCTTAAAACTAAAGCCATCTATTGGTCATGGTTACATTGTAACTTGTTGACTTGTTAAAAAAAAAAAAAACAAAAAAACAAAAAAACAAGACCCAGTCAGAGTCCTTCCCCTTCAGTGTGAATGGCCCTACGCCCCTGCATAGGAATCTTGGGATAAGGAAGAAAACTTCTGGTGTTCCATTTGTACAAAGCTTATTTGCTTGTCTTGGGCTTTGCACTCAGCATCAGGTTTTACTTTAAAAGACACTTCCTTAAACATTATAGGGCATGGTCAGGCCTGTGAGCCAGAAATGTGTATGTCTTTGAAACGTTTATGTTCAACCAATAGGATGCATGTTTTATAATCAGACTCAGAGTGCACTGCTTGGCTCCGGCTCTCTGAGACCAGGGAAAGCAGCCAAGATCTGTCATGCCTTGACTTCTCCCTAAAATATTGTCTTGTCAATACTGTACACTGTACACTGTAACATCAACCTGATCCCTTGTGGCTGAGAAGAGTTGGCTATGAAAGACTTTTTTTTTTTTTTTTAAACAGGGAGGAAAAGTCTTCTTGCTTGTGCTTTACTTGGGGGAGAGCAGGTAGATGTGAAGGGACAGTGGCCACTACTGCCACAGCATCCAGGAAACAAGAGTGATACTAGCACTGGTGTCCTCAGGGTGAGGAACAACTTCCTGCCCACTGTGAGTTCAAGTTCCATTACTAATCAGATGCTCGCAAACACTAACTGGTGAGTTTGCATAGTATTTTGCTAAATAAAAAAAATCGTATATTTGATTTTGGAGTCACGCACAACCAATTGAGGAGATTGTTACTTAAAAACAAAACTTGAAGGTCAGTGAGGATGTGGAGGAAGGGAGTTCTGGGTGCACTGTCGGTGGGATGTAAATTGTCCCAGCCACTGTAGAAACATTATGGAGCTCCCTGCAAAACAAGACAAAGACGAGAGTGATGCGCTGCCTACTGCACCAAGGAGGCAAATGCAAAAGAAAAATGCAAAGAACACATGACCCAGCATTTCCGCCATCAGAAGTACACAAAGGAGACAGACTCAGAGCAAGAGACATCTACACCTTCCTGGATATTTGTGGCATCATCCGTACCAACCGTGATGTGGAATTGACCTGTGCCCCCACATACAGGGGACGGATAAGGGATGTAGCACACAGGGGAGAGGAATCCTGTCACTTGCCTCATCCAGGGACTACAGGACATTGATAAGTGAACTGACAGCCAGGCACAAAAAGTCAAAGAGGTGCATTTGGTTAGATCTAGCATGCTTTAGAAACCCTTGCATACTTAAACAGGAAAAATATTATTGCCATCATAAGAAAGAGGTAAATATAAAGACAGAAAAAGGAGGTGGTAGGTGTCTCTAAAACCAAAAATGAAAAGAGCGGAAGAATAAAAGTTCCAGGAAATGCAGCCGAAGAGAAGTTGGCTGGAACTTAAATCTGAAGATGGACTAAGGACCACACCATGCACAGACAGAGACGCTATCTCAGAGCGGTAAGGTCTGAGACACATACAGTAAGCCCACAAAGTGTGCCAGTGAGCACAACAAGAAAAACCTGTCAGCATCTGAGCAATGCAAGCTCTAGCTCTTCCCCAGGAATGTCGAGGGACAAGATCACTTCTAAGTGTGTGTGCCCTTGAAGTGCTGTGTCTATGAACAAAGCAGGGACCTTCAGACACAGGCCAGAGAGAAGATGGAACTATAAATGCGCCACAGACAAGTAATGCTGTGTCGGAAGGACTCAGGAGCAAAGAGAAGAGGTCTCCCAAGTTGGTGGCATAGAAACTGAAGATCAAGGTGGTTAAAAACCGCAACAGTTGGAAACACAGCAGCTGCATTGAACCGTGAGTGTGTAACAACCTCCCATGAGATCAGGTGTCAGTTCCATAGCTGAGGCTAGCTCAAAATTCACAAACCTCTTGCCTCCGAGTGCTAGTAGTATAGGGATGTGCCACCCTGTCCAGCTGGAAGTTTTTAATGCACTGGTTATCTTTTGGAGGTGATTGGGGATTATTATTGAATAAATGTTAATATAAGAGAAGAATACTGGCTTTCTGTTTGGACTGTACATCTCATAATACAATCTTACCTTTCAAGTTATAAAGCACAGACGAAACTAATTGTACCATGACACCAAAGAATTAATGTGTATAAGCACACATCATGGGAAATGCCTCCCGCCATTCAGACGTGCCCAATAGGATGTGTGGTAGCCAATGTGTGTCTCCAACACAGCTGAAAACACACAGGACACAAAGACAGAAAAGTGCAGGGTGGGAGTGTGGGGTGTGACGGTCAAATGCAGGTGCACACAGCAGATGCAAGACTGTAAGTGTGTAGGCCAAAGGGGCCAGAGAAAGAAGAGCAAGAGAGACACATGTGGTCAAGAGCCCAAAGGATGCTTCAGTGAAAAGAAATGTCCACACATCAGACGCCAGGGCTGTACAGTGGGGTGACAAAGCTGTGTAGAGACATGGTAGATCACCTTGACATGTGAGACAACAGCTTTCTGGGCAGAAGTCGTCTTGTTGGGATGGAACATCAAACATCACAGTGATGCTATCTCTGGACCACAATTATAGTCACAGAAGTACAGGTGATGCAGCGCAGGCTTAGGCATCAGAAACACTTGCTGCTTTCTCAGAGGACATGAGTTTTGTTCCTAGCAGCCATGTTGAGTAGACAACAACCATCTCTCACTGCAGCTTCAAGGGATCCAACACCCTTTTCTGGTCTCTGAAGGTGCCCGCATCCATGGCCGATACACACACATACACATATACAATATATATTTAAAAAGTAACTTCCTTACAATGATACCTCAATATTGACTCTGTCCGTTTATCTCCCCTAGCTTCCATTTCCCACGTTCCTTCTCAGCATGTGGGGGTGATGCCATCTGTATACTTCAGTTTTACTATCATAGAACTCCTCATGTAGATGGTCACATCACCACGGAGAAGCAAGCTACGGTGCAGTCAGCGAACAGGCTGTGAGCCAGCAGGTTTTCTCTGCAGCCATCACCCTGTGCTGCACTTTAGGCCTCAGAACTCCTCCATCTCACAGCTCCAACGTCTCCCTTCTCCAACCTGGAGGTCTCTGTCTTTGTCTCTGTCTCTGCCTCTCTCTCTCTCTCTGTCTCTTTCTCTCTCTCTGCTTCTGTGAGACCATTAAGCATTGTTCAGATATGTTTTTCCAAAATATGTATGAAGTGTGGTAATAAGGTTACTGCTGCTGCGATGAAACACCGTGGCGAAAGCAGCGTGGGGAGGAGACAGTTCTTGGCCTACACTCCCCGTCGCTCTTCATCACTGAAGGAAGTCAGGACAGGATTTAAGCGTTAAAAGAGCATGGAGGCAGGAGCTGATGCAGAGGCCATGGAGGGTGCTGTTTACTGGCGTACTCCGCGTGGCTTGCTCAGCCTGCTTTCTTATAGAACCCAGAACCAGGACCTTCCCCTATTGATAACTAATAGCATGCTTTAAAGCTGGATCCTATGGAGACATTTTCTCAGCTGAGGCTCCTTCCTCTCTGATGACTCTAGGTTGTGACATAAAACTAGCTAGTACATATGATAAAGGGTGTGATTTAAGAAAGAAGGTTTATGACTTTGTTTAAGCTTTCTCTGGCCTCTTGTTATCCTTTAAGCCTCTTATAAGTAACCTCTTTCCTTAAAAAATCAGGCATGCTGGCTTGGTGTGTTCAGTGCTACGCTCCCAAGATGCACCTGTGAGCTTCATTCATTAGGGATTCCAGCTAGACACAACTAGTCCCCATTGTTGGATCCATGAACATCCAAAACATTCCCAGTGCCCTCACAGTCAGGCCTGCCATGAGGATTCTTCTGTCTGTCTGCTGTGTGTGTGTGTGTGTGTGTGTGTGTGTGTGTGTGTGTGTGTGAATGATCTGGCCTTAGCTATTTTTTTAATGAAGATTTTCAATTTACTTCAATAGATTAAAAAAAAAAAAAAAAAAAAAAAAAAAAAAAAAAAAAAAAAAAAGAGAGAGAGAGAGAGAGGGTGTTGCCACAACAGAATTGGACCAGGATCTGAATGGCAGAGGAGACTCGGGTACCTGGGAGAGTACTGAGGGCCAAGGCAGATGTCTGGGAAACAGTGATAGCTTTGCCAATGTAATTACCTTTTTACTTTTTTTATATTCTAAAATTCTTTTTTCCATCATCTTCACTGTAACTTTGCAAATGCCTCTTTAAAAAGAAATTCACTGTGTATATCCATTACATCTAGGACTAAGGTGCATAAGGATATTTTCATGCAGGTATACGCTGTACTAATTAATACCCTTACCGTACCCATCAAATAGTCCCCTCTGCACTCCCAGGCAGCTTCGTTTCTATGTTCATGTCCAATGCATGATTTAATGTAAACATATATAAAATCTAGGAACTGCGGATGAGAAAAATGTGATATTTGTCTTAATTCACCTTACATGATCATCTCTATTTCCATCTATTTTCCTGATAACAACATAACTTCATTCTCTGTGGCTGGAAAAAAAAAAAAAAAAAAAGAAAGAAAAAGAAAAAATGGCCAAATGCACAATGAATTTTTTTCCCTGTCTTTCTATTTCTGGACACTTAGATTGGTTCCATTATTTATTGTGCCTCGTGTTTATCAAATACTGATGTGTAAATATCTCTGTGACATGTTGACTTGGAGTCCTCTGCCTGTGGCTGTTTTGAACTGTGTTGATTATAAGCATCTTGTCTGTTTTTCTCCTTGGCTGTCTTTTTGCTGGTGGCTTTTAGGAGCCTATCCTAATTAAGGCAAACATCAATCCTTAATATTTGTGGTTCAAGTTGTGTATCATTTATATGAGTCACAATAGACATTCCCTCCCCCTTCCCCCAACAAAGGTTCCCAGCAACAAATGACTTGCTGACTTTTTACTTTGTGGCTAGGAGGTGGCTCTTGTTGGGAAGCAGGTGGCTTCTGAAAAGATCCAGGGAAAGTATGGAGGATGCAAGGAAGCAGCGAGGAGTCCAGGGTGTCAGCGGTCTGAGGAGGAGGGTACTGCAGGACAGGGCTGTGGGTCTAGCTTCTGTCAGCAACACTTGGGACTTTGTACCAAGAATTTCAGGGAGGGAAACAAAGCGAGTTTCCAGCCCTGCTACCACCTGTGCCTCCTCTGCAGCTGGGCAGAGCTGGAGGTAAAGGGAGTGACTCCCAGGAACAGGCTCCAGAGTGGGGCCTGGGGAGGGGCAGATATCCCCCGCCCCCACCACACCAACTCTGAAGCCAGGCGTGGCTCTGTTTGCAGTACACGTGAAATCTGAAAAGAAGACTTGTTTGTGGGCACATATGCATTGATTTCTCATCAACAGACATTATTTGTTTGTGGTTGCCATGTCTGAAAATTCTCTTTTTTCCCCACTCAGTTGATGTGTCCTCCAAAGGACTCACGAGTGGGCACTGAATTCCCAAAGCTGCCTTTGCTTCCTCAATGGAAGTTATGTAATGTTCCTTTCACTGTGTTACTGTTGCGATGTCAGTGTATCTTCTAATATTAAATTTGCATTTGGGGGATATGGCTCTACTTGAACCAGTTAAAAAATGTTACATCTTATCTG
The DNA here is from genome assembly GCF_903995435.1 of Acomys russatus. NCBI lineage: Eukaryota > Metazoa > Chordata > Mammalia > Rodentia > Muridae > Acomys > Acomys russatus. Next base: position 8,308,045 of record NC_067163.1, read on the forward strand.
GCGTGTCTTGATTAAGATCTTTTAATCCATTTTCTTTCACTATGTTAGCCTCTAAGTTTGCTCTTATTTTGCTAAGACTTATTCTTACATTTATGCCAGATGCATGGAGTGAAATGTGCAGTGGTGCTCTGTTTACTGTAAAATCATTTCTGTACAGTTGGGCTTTTGGAAGAGGCACTTTAAATGTTGTGGTAGAGTTTGTGTCATCGAAACCCCGTGGGCCTGGTGTTTTGGAGGATGTAAATGTGTGGAGTCTGTGGGTGCAAGTCTATAGGATCCTAAGATTCCTTATTTATTCTTAAGACATATCAGGGAAATCATGTTTATCCAAAGCCTTTTCTTAGTCCTCAAACGTATCGATAGATGACTGTGGTTTTTAAAGTGACCGGGGACAGCTGACCTTCACATCATTTTAAATTGCCTGCTTCCCATTTTATTGCTATTGCTTTGTCATGCCATTTAGGTTTTAATTAAAATCAAGCAATCTTATAGCAACAGATTAACGGAGGTGTTATTTACCCCCTCCCTTTCTCCCTGTGCAGGGCTGGCCAGAATTTCACAATCCTTTTCGCTGCTGGGTCCTCTCTGCTGTGCATGTTTTTCCTATTTAACTTCTGCTTTTTTTTTTTTTTTTTAATCTTTCTTACACCTTCCTTTCACTTGCTTTATGATAGCCTGTGATTATTTTTCTATACTCTTAGGTTGGGTGCTTAGCTTTGCTTGTTTATTCTCTTGCTGTTTTAACTAGCTGGAAGTACGGAGTGAAGTCCATGGTCGTTCAGAAGGCCTCTGCTGTTTAGTGTTTGCGTTTTCTGTGAGTTTGTGCTTGTTCTTGAATACTCAGCATTTTGTATCTTTCCCTGCATGTTCATATAGTCTCTCTCACACACACTCACACCTTTATACTCCCACGTACTCACACACAGTCTCACAAGCAGTCACGACTCTCCATTACACGTACAAATGCAGTGTCACATTAGTGCACTAACACATTCATGTAACACTCACACAGCCTCACACATGTACTCACACACACAGACATACATGCTCACACATTCACACAATTTAAATCGATATTCCACACATAAGTATCACTTATTTTACTTAAAATTATGACGTCCAGTTCTATCCTTTTTTCCCCCTGTTAATATCTTAAGTTCATTTTCTTTATTGCTGAGTAAAGGTCCATTGTATATGTACCATATGACTCCATAAATATGTACATTGTATTTTTCTTTATCCATTCGTCTGTTGACGGACAGCTAGTCTGGCTCCATTTCTGAACTATCTAGAATAATTCAATAATAAATATGGATATGCAAGTATCTCTATGGCGTGCTGACTTAGAGTGTCTTGGGTGTATAACCAGCAGTTGATAAAACTGCTCATACTGAGTCCCACAGCGGCTGCCCCAGTCTACATCCTCCCCAGCCCTGATCAGGGTTCCTTTTCCTGCATCCTTAGCAGCATCTGTACTAGATTTTTGCTGCTTTGCTACATTGGACACAATGGATTCCTTGCTACTTCTCCTTTGCTTTTCTAATTTTTTCCATAAAACTTATTCCTTCCTATGCTTTCGTGATTGAGACTACTGTTTCTTTTCTGTGCTTAGTATTCTTTGGAGTATTTCTGCAGCACTGGCTTGACTGTCATGAGTTGCCATCTTGTGTGTGCCACATAATGTCCCTATTCCTCCATCGTTTTTAAGAGGTGGCTTTGAGGATTCAGCAGTAGTGCAGCGTTTGACAGTTGTTTACTTTCAGGGCTTGACATGTGTCCTTCCATGCTTTCCTGGACTTTAGAATTGCTAATCAGACATCTGACATTATTTAGATATGTTTGACTTTGTAGTTCAGTCGATGTTTTTCCTTACAGACTTTGATAATTCGTTATGTATTTCTGACATCCTGTCTGATACGTTGTAGAGTGGTTCTAAACGCTCCTCACATTTGATGCCTAGTTTTTCATTGTATTTGGATTTTTTCTGATGCAATTTCATTGACTAGCTTTTCTGTAACTTATATTTTTTTTCACTATTGTTTTCCTCTACCATAGATTCTTAAATGTAATTTCTTGAACAGATTCCACAGTTTTTGGAAGTTTGGAAGCCTGTTTACCTTTTTCTTCGTATTTGTCTGAATGTATTATTTCAACTGTGTTCTTCATATTCTTTCTAGTGCCAGTCAAGTTTCTTTAATTAAAAGCTATTTCTTGAAAATGGTTTTATTAGCTCTTTGAGAATTTTGTAAAACAAACTTTGATCATGTTTACCCCACCCCTTATCCCTCCCAGATCCACCCCTCCTTTCTTACCCACCCAAGCTTGTGTGCTCTTTGTTTTTATCTACTTATTTATTTGTTTTTTCAGCACCCATCGGGTCTAATTGTTCTGCCCACATTCTTGGTTGTGTGGCCTTCCACTGTAGAATAGATGACTGTTCATGGCTGGAGTTACATCCGGTGTGGGCATGCTGGGAACAACCACTGTGCGTTCATGTGTACAGTTGTCCCGTCCAGCAGGACCAGTAATTACGGGGTCACGAGGGGAGCCATACCTGAGAGATGGGATGGGAAAGAAAGAGGCGAGACCAAGTAGCGTTCCTATCAAGGTCTGTTTATTGAAGCAAAAGCAAAAGCTTATATGGGGTGGAGGCAAGAACTAAGCAGTAAGAGGGGCCCAAGAATATCTCCAGATAATACCATCAGGTCAGGGGAACAGTTTCTATCTTATCTTAGCTAACTATCTCTTGGGGAGTCCCGAGCTAACCTGCTAAACAACATCTGCAGAAGCTGAAAGGAGGAAGTTATGCAGAGGCTGAAAGAAGAAAGTTGTGCAGAGGCTAAAAGAAGGAAGTTATGCAGAGGCTGAAAGGAAGAAGTTAGCTTTGGAACGGGCATCAGTATTTTTCCATAGCCAGTAGACTCTTTTAGCCTTGAATGACCCTGGGCTGGCTCTGAACATCTCCCCCTTCCTTATTAAGTAGAAGCAGAGTGAGAGAGAGAGTGGGGAGTAGAGGCCTGACCTCTCTCAAGATGGGTGTTGCATTAAGAGGTCAATGCGTGGCCATTTTTTCAGGTCACACATGTCCCCAACCTCCCAGACGCATTTGCAGGGGACAGGAAAAGGATATTAACATCCTTTATGCGTGTCAGCCTGTATGCAGTCAGGCGTGCTCCTCAGGAATCTACCGTGGTGTCTGGCATGGTTCCCTGCAGTGCTTAGCCTCGCACCCTCTCAAGTGAACAATCAACTCAAGCCCTTAGGTCTCAGCTTGTTGGAGTCGAGGCCACTTTTAGCTGCACTATCAGGGGCGGCATGGTCATCCACCTTGGTGTTGAGTCATTTGAGCCTGTGGTAATGAACTTCCACATGGGTGGGTCCCTTTATGGCAGTCTATCTGGCATTTGACAAAGTCAGTAATCTTTCTGAAAGCCCATGGTCCAAAAGATATTAGTAGTAAGAACCCTATAAGAGGTCCCAGCAGCGAAGGGAGGAAGGTAGTCAGAAGAGGGGAAGCAGAAAACCAGTTTTTATACCAGGATTCAGCTCTATCTCGCCCCCGTTTGCGATTTTCTAGACTTTCTCTCACCTTTTTCATGCTATCTTCTACGATCCCGGTTTTATCGGTATAGAAACAGCATTCTTCTTTGAGTGCTACATATAATCCCCCTTGTTGTAAAAACAGAAAATCTAGCCCTCTCCTATTTTGCAGTACCACTTCTGCAAAGGAGGAAAGCGAATCCCTTAAAGCTTCCATAGCAACCTGTATTTCAGCAATACCCTTATCTATGGCTGCACTAAGCTGGTGATAGTTCTGATTGGAGATCACTAAAGAGGAAATGCCCGTCCCGGCTTCAACAACCCCGAGCCCCAGTAGAACCACGATGGTTGCGGCCGTAATAGGCTCACGTTTGACCCTGGACGGTGTACCCGGAGGAGTCCAGAAGTTGAGAAATTCATCTGTAGAATAAACTGTTAATCGAGGAAGTAGCTGAACAAGCACACAGTAATCATATGGTTGTAGGAAGGGCTGTACCACAATAAACGGGGTTAGGCCAGTGGAACATGCCAAATAAGTATCATTTGGGGCTACCAGGTAGGTGGAGCCGCCACTGACCTCAAGGGTCTGATTACAAAAAGGGGAAATAATGGAGGGTAAATGCATCCTGGGTCCCCTGATGCAGAGCCCCATGCCTGAGACTTGGGCCAGGGTCGTGCCTTCCCTGGCTTCCGGGTTCCAGTGAACCAGGGAGGAGTAGTTAGTAACGTTAAGATCGTCAAGGATAGCAATGCCCTCATAAAAAGGGGGGGGGGGAAGCATGGTAACATAACCAATAATCATCTGCAAGGTTGGGACGAATAGAGTGCAGGGCAGACCAGGATTCATTAGCCATGGTCAGGATAATATTAACAGAAGATGAGGGACCGGGAGGTATGGTGGGTTGAAACAGGGTGGTATGGGGTGTAACAGTGGCTGTTGGGTGGCGTGCACCCATAACAGACTGCTGGTTCTGTAAGACCTGATTTGGGCCAATGGCCACTGGTTTTGAATTGGGAATGGTCTTGAGTAATTTAATTTTAAAAGTGAGGCCAGGATCATATCCAATTGTGTATAACCTAAGTCCCCACTCTAGGCCTCGATCCTCCCATGTGGCCTTCTTTCCTTTGTCAGTAAAGGTAATCACAAGGGGGTTACACCATTTACTACAGTCACGCGTGCCAGAGGGGTCAACATCAGCACAGAGTCTGATATAATCATTAATATCCTTACCCCTCGTATGGCCGCGCAAGGTGGTTTTACATGCACCATTAGCATTTTCATAAGCAAGCTGTTTTAAAAGCTTATTTTCAGATTCGTCTGGCCCCAAGACTCTCTCTGCGGTCTCAAATAGACCTGCAATGAAATCACTGTAAGGTTCATGGGGGGCCCTTGAACTACTTTAGTTAACAGGGTGGTGAGAGAGCCCTTCCCTGGTAGAGCATGCCATGCCCCCACGGCTGCATTTTTCATTTGGGCAAGAAGCCTGGGAGGTAATGCCGCTTGCTTTGTTTCTGAAGAATAACAGCCCTGCCCTGTTAATTTATCAAAAGTCCAGGAAGAGGAAGTGGACTTTCTTTGATTATTTTTTGCTGTTTCCTGACAGCGGTTCATGAAATCAGCTTTCCAGAGTAAATATTGTCCACGTTGGAGGACCAATTAGCCAAGTTTGAGCCACTCTCCTGGTAGCCCTCGGGGGCAAGAGAATCAAGCAGAGAGAGAGTAAAGGGAGCAGTGGGCCCATAGTTTTTAACTGCACTATGGAGTTCCTTTAGAATCTTGAATTTTAGGGGCTTAAAAATTGGATTGGGGTCTGAAGGGGAGGGGTCAGAGCCCCGCTGTTCCTCATCATCTGAGCCATGACCATCAGTAACTTTTAAATCATTGACCGTCTTGTCACCCTGTGGCGGAGAATCCTCAGTAGAAGCCTTGGAGCCAGAAGACTCGTTGGAATTGGCTTGAAGCCGGGTCATCACAGGAAACGCTAGCATAGGGCGTTTTTTAGAGGGGGCCCTGGGGTGCTGAATTGTGGCCCTTGTCGTGGGGGCGGGCGGTAGAAGAGCTTGTCGGAGGGCATCTCGGAGGGATTGGACCTCCATAGAAAGTTCAGAGTATTCTTTTTGAAGACTAAGAACCTCTTTAAGGTCTTGAATCTGTAGTTTTAAGTTGCGTTTAGCCAAATGTAAGGAGGATTTACCAGGAAGGTGAGGCTGAAGTGCGGGGGCAATAAAGGGAGGGGGCCGGTAAAGGGGCGAGCAGGAAAGGGGCGGCCAATCTGGGTTATGGTACTTGGCGGCCTCTTCCTCTAAGGTAGCTTCCTCAGGGGGCTTAAGTCATCCGAGGTGGGGACTGTCTTAACAACAGGATAAGCCTGGGTTGCAGGGTCCTGGCTAGTGGGGGCATCATCTGCTAAAGAGAGCTTGGACAGGGAAGGATATAAAGGCTTATTGGAGGCAGGAGGGTTATCCCCCATGTCTACGATAACAGAAGGGCAGGGGGATTTTAGAGGTTGTAACGACTTGGAGCCGAACGAGATAAGGGCCGAATGAAGGCCTCAGCTGAAGCAACCAAGGAAGAAATGTCAGGGGCATCAGAAGAGATAAGATCTTTAATTAAAGTCCAGTAGTTAAAAGTTGGAAGAGGAATAGTCTCAGGACCATGTTGGGAAGAATAGGAATCCAACTCTCGACGAACACGGTCCCAACGGTCAGCATTAATATTAGGACCATCAATGACAAACCAGGGACAGGCTTGGGAAACAAATAAGAAAAAACATACAAGGTCTTTTTTCTTAACTCTAACTCCTTTTTCCCTGAGACAACTTTTAAGGTGGCAAATAAATTGCGCCTCCTTCGAGAGACTTTTATGCATCGTATTGACAGAGATGAACACTTACCTAAGTGCGGAGAGGTCCTGTGAGCGGCAGGCCCGCACCGGAGACAATCGGAGGTACTTTCTGTTTGACCTCGGTGAGAAACTTGACCGTGGTGGCTTTTGAACTATTGCCCACAAAGGGTCTTCGTCACAGTAGAGGGCTCGTACCTTGTGGCCACGTTGGGGCGCCACTTGTCCTGTCCAGCAGGACAACTAATTACGGGGTCGGGAGGGGAGCCATACCTGAGAGATGGGATGGGAAAGAAAGAGGCGAGACCAAGTAGCATTCCTATCAAGGTCTGTTTATTGAAGCAAAAGCAAAAGCTTGTATGGGGTGGAGGCAGGAACTAAGCAGTAGGAGGGGCCCGAGAATGTCTCCAGATAATACCATCATGTCAGGGGAACAGTTTCTATCTTGTCTTAGCTAACTATCTCTTGGGGAGTCCCGAGCTAACCTGCTAAACAACATCTGCAGAAGCTGAGAGGAGGAAGTTATGCAGAGGCTGAAAGGAAGAAGTTAGCTTTGGAACAGGGCATCAGTATTTTTCCATAGCCAGTAGACTCTTTTAGCCTTGAATGACCCTGGGCTGGCTCCGAACATACAGTTACTCTGTTGTATATGGAAGACACCTTCCTTATAGTCATTTACTCCCGTTGGTCCTTTAAAAAAAGATCTATCTATTTATAATGTATACTGCCTGTGTGTACACACTGCAATGCACCGTGTTCATGGTTGAGTAATGCTACTTTTCTCCTCTAGTAGGCTATAGAGCACCTCCCAGACTGTAAAAGCTAGCCAGTAGGTGTGAAACTTCCAGGTGAGTACCAACTTGATTTCTCTGTGTTCCTTGACTCAAGTAAGTTGCTATCTCCCAACAGTAAGGTCTCTCTGGATTGCTGAGAACTGTCCCCTCCATGTGGGCCTTCCTGCTTCTGAGGGGTGTGGGAGGCACGCGTGCTGCTCCTGCTGACCTTTGCTTCTGGAAGTTCTCTTACCACCTGGGACCTGGGTGCTTTTCCCCAGGACCTCATTGTTCTGGCCTGAGAGTAGCACTTGTGTCCATGAGAGAGACTGTGTGGTGTTTAGCATCCTTCCCACGTTCCCACATTGTCATTTGCCAGGACAGTGGCAGGGAGGGTGCCTTCCAAACATTCATAAGGCTTAGGGACTTTCAGTGAGAATGTTGGCTTCTGGTTCCTAGGCAGCAGGGGTTTTTTTTGTTTTTGTTTTTGTTTTTGATTTTTTTGTGGGAGCCTCTGGCTTCTCTGGCCTCAGTATTCCACTGGTCATGTCTCCCCAGCTTGCCGAGTCTCTTTCTGTAAGATCCCTGACATACATACATACATATATACATACATATATACATACACACACACACACACACACACACACACACATATATAAAATGCATGGGTCTACAGTAGCCTGTCAGTCACTCAGAGTCCATGGTGTATGACACGCTGCATGTTAGGGTGCATTCCTGGTGCTGTACATTTTATAAGTCTTGGCAAATGCCAACATGTTTCTTTTACATTTTGACAATCACAAATGAAGCTGCAATGAGCATTTCCATGCAGGTGTTAATGTGGCCCAGAGTCTTCACCTCCTTAGGTAAGCTGAGTCTAGTATCTGTCAGACTCTCTCAGGTCCTCATCAGCCAGCATTTGGTCCTGGCACTGTCTGGGTGATTGGACATTTTTTATAGACTATCAATAGAGATTTAATTTAGATTTCCCTTCTGACATAGGATGTGATGTCTTTCTCTCTTTCTCTTTCTGTCTGTCTGTCTGTCTCTCTCTCTTACTTAGCATCTGTACCTCTTCTCTCTCTCTCTCTCTCTCTCTCTCTCTCTCTCTCTCTCTCTCTCTTTCTCTCTCTCTCTTCTCTCTCTCTCAAGTGTCTGTTAATGCCTGGACCAAACTTTTTGATCAGGTTGTTTGTTTTCTCTCTGCTAAATTTTAGCATTTTCTTGTAAATATCAACTGGGCTTTCCCAGATGTGCTTTTGTTGTCTTACTCTGACTTATCTTTAGAATCTCTTGATATTTACTTATTGAAAATTCTTCAGGTACTTTCTGATCTTTTAAAGATTCTTTCTAATATATTAATACATTTAAACAACTTAAAAGCTGTCCTACCCTTAATGTTTGTCTGTAATATAAGGTTTAATTAGCACATCTTGCCTGCTGTATTGCTGGAAGAGGATGTTCATTAATTATTCATGGATTCTTTCATTTATAAGAGCTTTGTTTGAGAGGAGGGATGATTATTCAATTTTTATTTAATTTAATACTCAGTTTCTAATGCTATTCTTAAATAATTGATTTTTATTTTATCACTAAGCAGCCAACCTTTGCCATGTATTATATACATGGTTAATAAAAGGATTATGGATCTCACAGAGAGAGCGTCTGCAAACATTTAACTACCAATTAGAGCACTTAGCCATTTGTTAGCGTTTAATTCATAGTTCTTGTGGAATAGATCCCTTTAAGCACCGTCGTCTGAACTTACAAATATAGACAAAAACAACATAGCGCCTTCAGTGCTGATAGAGAATGCAGAGGAAGGCTCGCTCTAGCAGCCACTTTCTTAGTTCTGTGCCTAAGGGCCTGGGATCAACCTGGCATCAAAGGAGAAGCTGGAAGCTCGGTGCTCAGACTCCTAACCAGAGGGACATGGTGTACCCTGAGGACCCGTATTGGAAGACACAGAGTTCTTTAGCAAAGATGGAGATGTGAAAGTTTGTGTCTGCACATGCCTACATGTGCTAAATACTGTAGCTCAGTGGTTAAGAGCACAGGCTGGGGGTTCAATTCCCAGCACCCTTATGGTGCCTCACAATGGTCTGTAACTCTGGTTCTAGGGAATCTGATGCCTTTTTCTGGCCTCTACTGGCAACGCATGCAGTGTGCACAGACAAGCCTATGGGCAAGTATCCATATACATAAAATAATAGTAATAAAATTTTAAAAATTCTATTTCAGCAGGGTATCTCTCTCTCTCTCTTTTGTTTTTTGTTTTTGTTTTTTTGTTTGTTTTTTTTTTTTTTTTTTTTTTGAGACAGGGTTTCTCTGTGCAGCCTTGGCTGTCCTAGAGTCACTTTGTAGACTGGGCTGGCCTCGAACTCACAGCGTGCTGGGATTAAAAGTGTGCGCCATTATGCCCAGCCCCAGCAGGGTGTCTCTTTAGAGATTTATTTCCTGACAGTTGGGGGCAGAGTTAGTGTGACTAGTTTGCATCCTTACAATATTGTACCAGAGTGCCATTTCAGAATGTACCTTCTTCTGTGACAGCTGCAGTCTGTCACCTGCTGGTTCTCATTATTAACACTGATTGGTGTTTTAATTATGTGTATTTGTGAGGTGCATTGTGACAGTTGAGTGCATATGTACAGGGTGCAGTGCTGGGCTTGCCCTCCATCTGGTCAGACGTGTGTGGTACTAGAGCTGGGAATGCCGCAGCTGATGATGCTTTCAGTTCTGACGTGGCTCCTACTTTTTTGAAACATATTTCTGTCTCTTAAATTTTTATTCACAGTTTCTGCTTTCCAAGACAGAAACAAGAATGTGATTTTAATTTCTGAGCAGACTAATGTTAACAGAAGAAAGAATTACCATATCTATTTATACATTATATTATTGTTTAATATACTATATATAACATCTATATAAAGCACCTATATGGTAATATATATTACATATATAATATATACTTGTTTTTTGTGTGTCAAAATCAGTAGGTGGACACTTGGTTCTATATTCCCTCAGGATTTCAGCTGTGTGTTTCTTAAAGTGCCTCTTAGTCTTCTTGCTGGCATTCCACGGGGATTCAAACACTGTAAAGGAGGGGAGAGTGCTGCCCCGACTCTTTAGCCTGCTTGTGGGACCCTTCTACACCCCCCTCCACCCCATTACTGGGTTTCCCTGCCCAGCTTGATGTGATGGTGTGTGCCCGGTCTTATCAATACTTGTTATGCTGCGTTTGGTTGGTGTTCTGGGAAGTCTGCTCTTTTTTTTGAGGGGAAGAAGCTAGGGGGAGGGGAGGGAGGGGAAACTGAGGTCAGGGTGTAATATATGAGAAAAAATGTAAAAGAATTGGCTTCTTCCCAGGTGTCCTCACTGTTCCTGCTGTTGCTGTCGGTCCTTGGTGCCTTTCCTGTCCTCCAAAGCATCCCTCCCAGCTTGAATATACTTGCTCTGACCTTGCCTGACCTTGCAGCTGCATTCCCCCGTCCCCCCACACTTCTTTTGGTATTAGCTGGATGTTTTGTGTCTGTCTCTCTTTCTTCCTCCATCTTTTAACATCCCAGTAAGAGAACAAAGGCTGGTGCAGTGGTGGGGACATGAAACATGACTGCTGACTGGACTGTTTAAAGAGAGGTGGACGGTGGGCGGGAGGACACTGCTTCTTCTCGCTCTTGCTGTTGCCTGTTTGTGCTTTGATTTTTTTTTTTTTTCTGGTGTGTTTGTTACCCCTTTCCCCAAAGCCTTCCTCCTGCAGTTTCTACACCAACTTCCTAACACCTTGTGCTAACACTAACACTACCTCACCCTGCAGCAGGGAGATGCCAGGCAGCCTGGAGTTGGCGTAGCCACCACTTCTGAGGAGGTTGGGGCTGTGAAGAGGCAGTGTCATAGGGCTGGACACTGGGGACATTGTCACTAGGATCTGGGTGGCTTGGTGCCATGAGATGAGATGATAAACAGTTCGTTACTTGCTGCCTGTGAGGTAAAGAGAAGGAGCAAGTATCTGAGTCTTACAGGACTCAGTCTTCTGTGTGAGACTGTTACTTCAAAAAACCTGAAGGTTGTTAGTGTTGTCTGTGTGTGATGCCCAAGTGGACTTGCATGCTTGATGCCACAGAGCACGTGCGGAGATCAGAAGTCTCCTTCCGCCTTCACGTGGATTCTGAGAATCAAAGTCAGGCTTGTGTGACAAGTGCTTTTACCCTTTGAACCATCTCACTGGCCCCTGACGATTTCATTTTAAAGTTATAACGTTTTCTTTTTTCTTTTTTTTTTTTAAATTTTGTTTTATTTTAATGACTGATCCACGTGAGGCCACAGCCAGGCCACTATGTACAGACACGAGGGAAGCTTCATTTCTTGGTTTCCTCCTCCTTGGACAGGGTCTTGATGATCTCCTCCTTCTTGGCCTGGAGGCGCTCCTCCCGGCGCTTGTGTGCTTCCTTGGTCTTAGACCTGCGAGCCTCAGCCTGGTCAGCCAGGAGCTTCTTGCGGGCCTTGTCCGCCTTCAGCTTATGGATGTGCTCCATGAGGATCCGCTTGTTTTTGAACACGTTCCCCTTGACCTTCAGGTACAGGCTGTGGTACATATGGCAGTCAATCTTCTTAGATTCTCGGTATCTCCTCAGGAGCCGGCGCAGGATTCTCATCCTCCTCATCCAGGTCACCTTCTTGAGCATGCGGGCATTGGCGGTACCCTTCCGCTTCCCTATGCCCATATGCCTGCCCTTCCAGCGAGCCAAGGTGTTTTTCCGGCACCGAGCCTGGGAATGGACTGTCACAGGTTTCCAGATGATCAGCCCATCTTTTATCAGCTTCCTGATTTGCTGACGGGAGTTGGCATTGGCGATTTCGTTGGTCTCATTGGGATCCAACCAGACCTTCTTTGTCCCACAGCGGAGGACACTAGAGGCAAGCCTCTTCTGTAGCCTGAGCATACTCATGGCTATAACGTTTTCTTTTTGTCAAAACCCACCAAATTTTGCCATTCACAGAAATATTTAAATATTTCATGTGACTATATTGGCATGTCATGACTTGCATTTTAACAGTTCAGCTTGTGTGTGTGGGCAGTGGGGGCTGTTGTTTACATAATCCAGGTGAATGCTACCATGATGTGTCCTATGTCCTATCAGAGCCCAGAAAAAAAAAACACACACATTATTGGCCTTTGGATACTTTGTAATTGCTTCAGAGTAGTGTGAGTTTTTTTCATTAATTTATTTATTTAATCAGTCTTATCAAAGAAGTCCCCTCCCCCAAGTCCCACTCTCCCACCCCTCCTCCAGCCTCCCATCCCTTTATCCTCAGAGAAGGGAAGGCCCCTATGGCTAACAACCCACCTTGGCAGCCAATCACAGCAGGACTAAGCACATCCTCTTCCACTGGGGCCTGACAAGGCAGCCCAGCTAGGGTAAGGGGACCCAAAGGCAGGCAACAGAGTCAGAGACAGCCCTTACTCCAAATTGTTAGTTGACAGACATGCTGACCAAGCTGCACATCTGCTACATGTGTGTAGGGGACATAGGTCCAGCCCATGCATGCTCTTTAGTTAGTGGTTCAGTTTCTGTGAGCTCCCATGGGCCTAGGTTAGTTTACTTGTAGCTCTTCTTGTGGTGCTCTTGACACCCTGTCCGCCCCCCCCTCGCAGCCCCCCCACTCAGTCCTTCCTCCCACTCTTCCACAAGACTTCCTGAACTCGGCCTATTGTTTGCCTGTGGGTCTCTGCATCTGTTTCCATCAGCTGCTGGGTGAAGCCTCTCAAAAGACAGTTACACTAGGCTCCTGTCTGCAAGCACAGCAGAGCATCATTAATAGTGACGGGTTGGCTCTCTCCCATGGGGTGGGTCTCAGGTTGGGCCAGTCATTGCTTGCCACTCCCTCACTCTCTGCTCCATCTTAATCCCTACACTTCTTGTAGACAAGACAAATTTTGGGTCACAGGTTTTGTGGGTGGGTTGTTGTTCCCCTCTTTCCCCTGGAAGTTCCACCTGGCTACAGGAGCTGGTGACCTCAGGCTCCGCATCCCTCACTCCTGGAAGTCTCAGCTAGGGTCACCCCAGAGATACCCCACGCACACTGATTTCTGTCCTCTCTCCCAGTCCTCCCTCCACTCCACTCTCCCCACGCCTGATCCTCACCCCCTCCCATTCCCTGTTTCTCTCCCCAGCCCCTCTCCTACTCTTTTCCGTCCCTCCATTTGAGGTGTCTACTGATTTCCCCTTCTGAGTGAGATGCAAGCATCCTCCCTTGGGTGGTCCTTGTAACTTTGGGTCTGTGGGTTGTAGCATGGTTACCCTGTACTGTATGGCTAATATCCACTTATAAGTGAGTATATACCATGCATGTCTTTCTGGGCCTGGGTTACCTCACTCAGGATGATATTTTCCAAATCTGTCCGCTTACCTGCATGATGTCTTTGTTTTTCATAGCTGAGTAGTAGTCCATTGTGCAAATGTACCAGAGTTTCTTTATCCATTCTTAGGTTGAGGGACGTCTGGGTTGTTTCCAGTATCTGGCTATTATGAATAAAGCTGCTGTGAACATAGCTGAACAAGTGTCCTTGTTGTGTGGCAAGGCGTCTTTTGGGTATATGCCCAGGAGTAGTATGCCTTGGTCTTGTGGTAGAGCTATTCCAGTTTTTTTGAGAAACTGCCAGGTTGATTTCCAAAGTGGTTGTACAAATTTGCATTCCCACCAGCAGTGTAGGAGTGTTCCCTTTTCTCCACATCCTCGCCAACATGTGCTGTCACTTGAGTTTTTGATCTTAGCCATTTTGATAGATATAGGATAGAATCTCAGAGTTGTTTTGATTTGCATTTCCCTGATGACAAAGGATGTTGAACATTTCATTAATAGCTTCTTGACCATTAGAGATTCCTCTGTTGAGAATTCTCAGTACTTCATTTTTTAATTGAATTATTTGGTTTATTGTTATTTAATTTCTTGAGTTCTTTATATATTTTAGATGTTAGACTTCTGTCCAATGTAGGGTTGGTGAATATCTTTTCCCAATCAGTAGGCTACTGTTTTGTTCTGTTATCAGCATTCTTTGCCTTACAAAGAAGCTTTTCAGTGTCATGAGGTCCCATTTATTATTAATTGTTGGTCTTAGTGCCTAAGCTGTTTGTGTTCTGTTCAGGAAGTTGTCTCCTGTACACACACACTATTGGCTTTTGGATACTTTGTAATTGTTTTACAGTAGTGTGGATTTTTAATTCAAATTATTTTATATTTTTTTTATGGGAGGAGGGTGACTATGAGAATGTGCGTGTGCCATGGTAAGCAGTATAGGTCAGAGAACAACCCAGGATATTCTGGGAATTGAACTGAGGTTCTCAGGCTTGGCAGCAAGCATCTTTATCCATTAATCCATTTCACTAGTCCAATAATGTGAAATTAATCTGGCTACTTTTGGTCTCCCTCTGAAAATATGCCATGTGGTTAATTTGCTGTAATTTTCTCAGTGACACTGGAGACCAAGTTAAGAGTGATTTTTTTACCTGAACAGCCCAGACACAAGCTAATGAAATCACAATTTTCCTCATATAATAAATACCCTTTGCCCTGTGTTTTATCTATACAATAGCTAAGATTCCTGAAAGTCTTGCAGAGCTATGGCCAAGCCATGGGCAGGCAGGCAATAGAAGGTGTGCTTCCATACTCCCAGGACCTCTGTGTCATAGTCATACCTTCTCATTTGTTAGCCTTTGTTTCCTGCTAGGGCAGGTGTTTCTCTCCCAGAGCCACCTACCTGGGAAATTCTGAAAATATTTCTTTTATTGTGTTAAAGCCCAAAGGTTTTCTTTGCATTATATACTTCTAGTCTTATTTTAATTTTATTAATTCTTATCTTCTACCTTAATGAAGAAAGTGTCACACTGTTGTGCCTTCCAGCTATGAGATACTTGTAAATACCATAATTAAAAATAATCCCCACGATCATAGCCAGTGCTCCACGGAGGTACCTGCACATCTCTGTTCATGAAATCAGCTGGAAAGTCCATCGAGTGGTATTGGCTCATATACACAATGGAAGTTTATCAGCAGTCTTTAAAGAGATTAAAAATATTGTACATGATATGGCCATGTAGAAGATCAAAACAATCCATTGACAAACTAAATTAACAGCCAAGGTGCCTGGGCACTGAATCAGCAAACATTATACTAGGTGTGTATGGAAGCAGTCATCCTGAGGAGCAGGAGCGTTTATACCCCATTCATGAGTTGGGCTGGAGCTAAGACATTTATTTTTTAGGTGCAGAGGTAGGAAAAGACACACAGAGACTAGTGGAGAATTCAACAGAATGTTGTCTAGATGCCCAGGACATACAGGCTTCTGGAGACGTACGCTGTCCTGGTACCATGGAAACCGAACAAGGAGCAGCTTGAGCGTGGACCAGAATTCAGTAGTGCTTGTGAAGGAAATCATGGAAGTTTCCAGAGTCCACAGCCTAAGTTAGTTCTGAGAACCTGTGCCTCTCTGTTTCCGCTGGGAGCTGAGGCTGCCAGCCACGGCCTCACCTTGAGAATCATTGCACAGGGGAATTGTGTGGTGGCCTCCAAGACACAGGGCGGTTCCCTGCTGTGCGGCTCACAACCAGGAGCTTTATAAGCAGCTGACCTGAGGAAGGGTGGCCTGTATGTCTTCCCCCAATGGCTCAGCTAATGCATCTGTTACACATTTATTTTTTAAAATATATTTTATTAATTTATTCATATTACATCTCAATTGTTATCCCATCCCTTGTATCCTCCCATTCCTCCCTCCCTCCCATTTTCTCCTTACTCCCCTCCCCTATGACTGTGACTGAGGGGGCCTCCTCCCCCTGTATATGCTCATAGGGTATCAAGTCTCTTGTTGGTAGCCTGCTATCCTTCCTCTGAGTGCCACCAGGTCTCCCCATCCACATTTAAACTGAATGTGTCCATACGAACAAACATGCACCGTTAATGCGCGTGCCTGCAAGCTCCCATGGTATTTGTAGAAGCGTAAGTAGTCACCTGCATGCAGAAGCGCGCACAAGAATAACTAGAAGCAGACACCTGTTCTAGGTAAGTTCTAGGGGAGCAATAAGAAACGGGTCTCTTCTCTGTGGCCTTTTAGCTTTCTGCTGGTTCATCAGAATGGGATGAAAGGAAATGCGGCAATGCCAATGTCTTCCTTGCTGTAAGACTTAGTTCTCTGCCACTGCACAGGAAGGCCTATGCTATCTGCCGGCTCTTCCCTTCCCTCCTCTGTTTCTTCACTCCCTTAGCTACAGCTGTTTTTAATCACACCCAGTCAACTCCAGGCTCTTTGCACACCAGCTTTCCTCTGGGGGTCATACATATTTGCTGTGGCAGAGTTTCAGGCTCTCAGATCATTCAGGCCCCTTGTCAAATGCCTTCTGCATAGCTAAGACAGGACTTCAATCTTCCCGGCCTTCTATTCCACATTCTCCTCAGATACATTAAATTTGTATGATACCCTTTCATCGCCTGTCTGTTGAACCCTGGCCAGTCTCAGAAGCTGTTCTGCACATAGGCAGGCAGCCTTCCCTCCCTATTCTTGGCATCAGCAATCAGGCACGTGGATGCAGTAATCAATGAGTATTGGGATATGAGAAGCATTGCTGAAATCTCCCTGCCTCCACAGAAGGACACAAGGACCAGAAACAAGACCTGCCCTTCCTTGTTTCTTCAGTGTGGAAGCGGCAGCCCCTCCCTCCCTCCAACGGTCTGGAGAATTCTCATGTCCTCTGACAAGCAGCCAGTTGGGAGTGTGCCCCACCCTTGCCTCTGTCACGCTCCTCTAAGGCTGACCGTCTTGGGTCAAGCTGCACCCTGTGTCTCACCAGACGAGTTTTCAGTGCTCTGGGCTGACGTTGTCCCACCAAGGGAAGAGACAGCAGAGATGCAAACGTAGTGACAGGTTTACTCTGCCTTAACGGAAGAGCCCATCCAGAGTGTGGCCACACCGGTGCTGCAGCCACCTACCTGTTGCAGAGGAAAAATGACACAAAGATAGAAGGAAATAATCTCATTTTGTGTTACGGAGGTAAAGCTGCAGTAGTCCGATTCTCCCAAGGCCACACTGAGCCTTGTTGGTATTTGCTGCATTTTGTAGCCTTTGTGAAAATGATTAAATAGCCAAGGTGCTCACATGACGCTAGGCAGAATAATCAGCACAGAGATTGTTTGCTGAAAGCATGATTCGCTGTTTTCAATTCCTGTTGCTGCTCCAGAGGCTGAAAGGTGTCAATTTGCCTATTCACTGCAAGCAGACAGTTGATTAAGCAGGCGGGAGAAAGATGGGACTGATTCTCTGCAGCTTGAGTAGAATCAGGCTGGCAATTCATTAAAATTTGCAGCTGAAAACTCTGCCAGACATTTAAAGAAGAACTAATAGCAGCAGTCCTCAAATTGGCTCCATAAAATAGTCTCCGTGTAGCCAGTGCCACCAAAACCCTGATGCAGTCCCAATGACTAGAACTAGAGACCAATAACCTTGATGGGGTAGGTGCAGAGATTCTTAATAAAACACTTGCAAATTGATTCAACAACACTTAAAAAAATCACACACCATAATCAAGTTGGTTCACTTCATGGATCCAGGGATAGTTCAAAATATGCAAACCAGTAAACATTATGCAATACTTATATAGAATAAAGAATTTCAAAACTCATGATCATCTCAATAGATGGGGAAAAAGTCTTTGATAGAATTTGGAACCCCATTCATGATAAAAACTGAGTAAACTATATACAGAAGAAACATATATAACATAATAAATACTGTATAGACAACCCGTACCAACGTTGTGCAGAAACCTTTCACAGTGTTGGTAGGCATGTCAGTTATCACAGACACCAAGGAACCAAGTGTGGAAGTACCCTAAACCAAAAAATAAAAAAATAAAAAATAAAAATAAATTAAAAAAATAGAACTACCATGCAATCCAGCTATCTTACTTTTGGGTAAGCATTTGTCTTAATCATTTTTCTATTGCTGTGATTAAAAAAAAAAAAAAAAAAGAGAACTATGTCCCAGGCACCCTATACAGGAAAATATTTAGTTTGCCTTACAAAGCATTAAGAGCCCATGATTGTGAGTGAAAGGATGTCCGAGGGATCAGTCACATTTGATCCACAGCCATGAGGCATTGGGAGGGAGAGGGGCACTGTGAATCTAGTGCATCTTCTGAAACCTCAGAGCCCCTCCCCAGTGATACTCCGCCTCTAGCGAGGCTCACTTCCTAAGCCTTCCTGAATGGTTCCATGAACTTGAGACCAAGTTTTCAAATACATGACACATCAGAGGAATTGAAATTAGCATCCAGTGACACCTGCATAGCTATGCTTATCATTGGCTGAGTCAGGGATTCAGCGTAGATGCCCATTGATGGATAAAGAAAGTTATATGTACACACACATACACACAGTAGAGTCTTACTCAGACAAAAAGAATGAAATTATGCTTTATTTTTCTTTAGGAAAGCGAGTGGAAATGGAAATGTTAGGCAAAATAAGCCAGACTCAGAAGAGAGATCTCACATGGCCCAGATGGAGGTGGAGAGTCAGGGGCCGTGCCCATTGATGTGAGCAGGAGGAGAGTGCCTCTCTGCTCCAGGCCAAGATCTTCCCTGTTGTATATTTATTTTCAGGAGGGATGGTTTATTTGCAAGAGGGAAGTGAGCTGAGCAGTGCCTACAGTGCTGCCTTCTCTTGCGTTTATTTTAGATACTGAGCTGGGTGGGGCTGTGCACTGCCAACCTGAGCAGATGGTGCTCCAGGAGCTGTCCTCAGATGGAATGCATGAGTCAGAAGGGAGTGCATTCTACATGCTTTGCAGAGCTGAAACAGGAAGCAGATCACGCATGAAGTGAGCATGGTGTGACAGCCCCCATGGGCACCGTAGCAATATGCCACTGGCCTTCTTGGTTATCTGTCTGATTTCATGTTAAGAAGGAATTGAACTCTTCACATGGTGGGTGATTTGAATAATATCAATTCCTGGGTGGAGGATGAAAATTGGGGATGCAACTCATGAAATCCTAATGTTCATAGCACTCAAAATCAAAAGCTGTGAGCTCAGGGTTCTAGGGAAGTTTACATTAATCCTAGCATACACACACACACACACACACACACACACACACACACACACACACACACACACACACACACACGGTCATGAGGCTCACTAAATGAGTGCTTCTGACTTGATGAAATGGTATCTGCTGAAAATCTGTAGATAGATGAAGCCATTGGAAACAATGTTAAAAACAAGGTGATACAACCATTTGAGTGTCTGATCACTTTGACTCTTGAACCTGACTGGGAATACTGCCCACTCTTTCTAATGTTACTACAAATCAAGTGGTACCTGTGTTCTGGAAACAGCACATATTACCTGGTCTACAAAGAACTTGAAGAAGGAGGAGGAGGAGGAAGAGGAGAAGAAAAAGGAAAAAGGAAGGAGGAAGAGGAGGAACATGAGGAAGAAGAAGAGGATGAAGAGGAAGGAGGAGGAAGAAGAAGAAGAAGAAGGAGAAGCAGCAGCAGCAGCAGTAGCGCAAATAGGCTCCAAATATGCCTCTGGGCCCAGAATAAGCAGAGGAAAAGAACAGGGTATAAGCTGTTTCTTTAGGGTGGGGTGAGGTGGGGTGGGGAGGAGGGGGAGCTGACTCAGCCTTTTAAAGTACCTAGACACTCTTCTGACCACCTGTGCTGTAGAAAGTGCGGAACCAGACCAAATCAAACTTGTCACTGCAAGAGTAGAAATGGGCCATTAGAGTAGTTTTGGAACTTATGAAAAGCTCACAATTAAATATATGCTGCGTAGTTAGAATGTGCCAATGAGAAATGCATCCTGGAGGTTTTCATAAGTGCCCAATGTATAATTGGATCAATTTCTCCATTGACTCCCTGTTAGCTCTTCCGTTCCTGTACCCTTCCCTTTTCCTGATTGTCCATGTCTTTCCCCACTAGATCCCACAGATGAGAGAGCGCGTTGTAATATCTGTGGTTTTGATGATCTCAAGTTGCATCTACTTTCCTGTAAACAACACAGTTGTCTTCATGGGCGAAGAAAGCCTCGCTGCACATACCACACTCTTTTATTCTTCTGTTGAAGACTCATCCTGCACCTGGGCTGTGTGGCTAGTGTGCTGATTTCTGTAATCCACTGGCTTTGAATCCCTGCTTCCAGTTTTGCACTCAACCATCATAGTGTTGGCTGGTTTTCTTTCTTACTCACAGTGCACAAAAAGCTGAGAAGAGATGCTGCCTTTGCTCTGATTTGTATGCACACAGACCATATTAGAATCATGAGAGCAGTGCTTACATGGGTTCAGGGAGCATTTGCAAGCAATCTTTGCTCCCCAGATTAGTTTACAACAGAAATGTTAACGAAGACAGGAATTTGAACACTAGAGTTTGATTCATCTGTTACTCAGCTTGGAGTTTCAGTGATTTTCTCTCACATTGTGGCAGCATGTCTAGTACTTGGATAATGAACTTTAAGCTTTAATGATGAACCTGTCTTTTATTTTTTTAAAGGAACATATTTCTGGGGTCTGTAGCATCTCTCATAGCCTTGGCTATAGGTATTGGTGTAAGCATTATTGTCCCTGTTACAGATACTGCTGCTAGCATTGCTATGGGGGTGGTAGACAGAGGCGATGGTATCATAGTGTTGCTTTAGATGGTTCTGTGGACACTGGTGAAGGTATTGTAGGCATTGCTGCAGGTGTTGTAGGCCTTACTGAGCAAGACGTAGGATAAGCAAACAATTCAAGGTGAATATATAAAGTTGATAGGGAAAGAAGAAATTCAAGCCAAATGGGTATAATACTAACTATATTCTAGATTCATCTTAGTGAAGTGCTTTTTTTTTTTTTTATTATTAGTGACTTTTCAAACTTGACTACTTTTAGTATAAAATCAATATAGAACTTCAAGAGAGGTAAGGAATATTCAGAAAGCAGCACAGCATGTACATGACAGCTTTGGCCATGGCTGCTGTTTGTGGAAGTACTGGAGCATCCACACTGACCCCCACAGGTGAGGGGGATCGCTACTCTCATCTCTTAAGCAGGACGTGTCTAGACGACTCTGTTGCTGTCTACCTGACTGCTGGTGGTGTTTTATTCCTCAGGTAGTATCTCGGGGTTCAGTATGAACAAACTCATATTACCCCCTTTGAAGTCATTAGGATACTATTTCAAAAAGAAGCTCTGCATAAGTTCTCATCTCACCCTGGCCTTCTGCAGCAGTGGATTCAAAATGGCGTTCCATAGTTTGTCTGAGACACATGTGTATAACCATTATATGGTTTTAAGAATATATTCTTGAAATAATAATATTCAAGGCTCTGCTCTTCTCTGACAGTGGATCCAAATATAACTGAATTTGAGATAGATTAAAGCATTTAAAAATTGGAGCTGTAGAAACGTGTCATGCAGTAAAACCGACATACAACTCTTCAGAAATTGGCCAGCTCATGCCTTTTCTGCAGCAGGGAAGTGAAGGCCCCCGAGCTATGGGCAGCAGTGACCTCTGGGTCTATTTAGAAGAAGAAATAAACCCCATGCTCAGTGGCCCGCAGAGGCTCTGCGTCCCCTGACTGCTGCTCACTTGGAGACTGTCTAGGAGTGAATGCAGAAAGATTGCTGCAAGTAGTATGTGATGAGGCTGAGAAATTCATCATGTTCTGTGTTAGTCTCGGTTTCTCCACCTGGGAAATTGAAGAATCAAAACAGGCCAGGCCATGGTCTCTGTGACCAAGTGTTCTTAGGTATACATGAAAATGACTTGACCTGAAGCTCAAGCTTTAAAAAATCATTTTGATTGCCTCAAAGTCATTATATGTGTTTATGGAGCACAGTGTGGCCCTTCAAGAAATGTGGACAGAGGAGTGACCAGGTGGTGGGCACACATTGACACCTCAGATTTTTATCCTTTATTGAGAGGGATTAAAATCTCCTTAACACATTCTTTGAGATATTTGAGTGGGTATGTTAATATGAATGCTATAAACACGAGAGGTTATTCCCATGTCTGGCTGCCTTTCTGCCTAAGTTCTCTCTCTCATCCCTGCTATCTATAGTCTGGCTCTGCGGACCTCAGCTCTGCTCTCCACTCCTCTGAAATCATCCTTAGCTTCCCCGTGTAAGCTGTGTTTCCGGAAGGGAACTCAGAGACTCATCCCATGGTCTACTGATGCGCAGTATCAGTAAAGGCTGGTGGGGCTCTGTGACCCAGAGTCTTGTCTTGTGCAAGTTAAGTTGCTAGTGTGTGTACCATTCTGTCTGAGTATACGGATCATATCGGGTTTGCTTGACACAGATTATTCTCGTTGAGATATTCTCAGCTGAGTTAGCGTCTTATCTCCCTTCACCTGCACCAGGGCTGTCTGAGGTGGCTTTTGATACCAGTGGCATTGTTCTCTGCTTCAGTGGACTCGAGCTTTAACTAGTCTTGTTCGTGATGGAGAGTCTGATGGCGCTCCACACAAATAGCAATTAAGTCCTGGTATTTTCAGGGCTGATGTGCTTGGCCTGGGATGTTAATGGATGTGCATTGTTTCTTTCAATATAGACTGACAGCGTGTTTTTGGCATTTGGTATTATTATTATTATTAGTATTAGTATTATTTTGGCAGTTGGTAGGTTTGTACCTCTTTATGAATTAAAATTCTGGTTTTGTACTGCATCTTTGGGGCAGCAAAACTTCCGAGACTGAGCTAGCAAATGCAAAGGAGGCTTAGCAGTTTATTCAGAAGCTTCTATAGTATGTTAAATCTTAGCTTATTTTCCACTGAACGAAGACACCTTCACACATTGGAAATTAGAACTACGAATGAGGGATCAAAACAAGGTCACAAAGCACTTCCTGGATGTTGTCACACATCTGACCTGTCTGGCCGGAAGCCAGTGCTGCTGGCAGGCTCCATCATACATTAATATCACTACTTTATTTTTCCATGGGATTATTTAAAACACTAAAGCATCGTAAGATAGCAATTAGTATTTATGCCACTCAGCATTGCCATTTACAGTTGATTGGGTAAATTGAGTGCTTCTTTTGTATCTCTTTTCTTCCTTTGAAATTGAAGCATGTGCATTCCTGTTTCCAGGACAGCTGGACAGTGGGGTGACTATCCGACTTTAAAACTGAGTACAGTCTCCCCATTCTCATGTATGTGTTTCGGTGTTCAGGCACCAGATGAGCCCTTGCACCGGTGTGCTTCACTCCTGTTGGCATCAGCACAGCCCCTGGCATGGAAATTTCCATCAGTGGCTCTCTGCTGGTCTCTCCTGGAGCCTGGCTAATACAGATGCCTCGGGCAGAGTTATTGCTTCGTTGGAAATGCTGGTCTCGTGCTGTGAGCTAATGCTTTTGTATCGGCTTCTGAGGGTGCTGATTGATTCTTAGATTGCACTTTAGAGCCGGACTTTGGGGGCTCACCTTGATTTACAGAGCTGGTTCTACCTTCAAGGCCCTGTTAAGCTCTGTGCTCTTCTGTGCACTGATCTGACTCTGTAACATGCCCAAAGCCAAACTTACCTCCTCGTGTGGCATTGTGCTCGCCACGATCAATAACTCTCCACCTGCCTTTCCATCCTGCCCCTCCTGTGCTTGGCTTCCTCGGCATGCACGTGCATTTGCTCTGTTTTTACTCATTAAGAATGATAAGTAACAGCCGATTGTAGCTTTAAGCTTATGGTAGCAGCTGACGGGCTACCAACAATTGCTCTTCTTTTTCATAAAATGACCTCTGACCTGCTTGGGTATCTGGCTTTGAGTCCTTTCTCTCCCAGTAGGGCTCAGTAGGGCTGGGCTTTCCTGGACAGTGTCACTATCTGGCGGGTCTGCTCAGGGAGCTTATTTCCTCAAAGACACAAAGAAGTGTGATGGTGTGCACACAGTAGGTCAGGGTTATCTAAAGTGTTCACTTAAAATAAGAACACTGTTTTCCTCCTGACCCTTCCTGTTAATCTATGTGAAAAAGCAGGCTAACGGGAATGCTTAAAAGGCACAGTAGTTCATTTTTCACTACTGTAATGAATTACTTGAGGTAGATTAACTTGACAATGAGAAGGGCTTCCTTAGCTGCGGAGGCTCCAGGGCATGACGTTGTGTCAGCTCTGCTCTGGCGAGGAACTTCTGCCAGTAGCAGTGTGAGTATGAGATCATGGTGGGTAAACCTTGCAATTGGCACAGTGCTTAAGTGCAGCAACTCCCTTGTTTTCAGAAGAGGATTTTGGAGTCCGTGGTATTTGATTGTTCTAGGACAGTGATGGGACATGGCTCGCAGCCTCCTGTACTCTTTAGCATTCTGGCTCATGGCTCCCGGTTCTCTTCAAACATCGCTCAAAGTAGCTTGATTTCTTGTTATGGGCTGATTGTGAGTCTGTGATGCTGAAGTAGGTCACCACTCTGGCTCCCTCTGGCACAGTGCCCCAGGCTGGAGAGGGCAGAGGCGGCGTGTTCCAAGGTATGTCTCTAATACACCAGTTTTAGTCCCTTCTACCTGAGGCTTTTGCTGTCTCCTCACGTTGGGAAAACCGGGTCTCAAAGGCCTTGTTTACTGGTTTCTTTGGAAAGGGGACATCGAGAAGCAGGTTCATAGAGAGCACTGAGAGTGTGTCCTTGGTACCAGATGGGGTTGACTGTTGATACAACCCTTCTAAGAGGCCACATGTCACCTGCTGTGACATTCCCCAGCTGAGCTGGTGCATTCTCCACAGGCTGAGCAGGAACCTCAGGTAACCGAAGCTGTCCCTCCCTAGAATCAAGCTGTTCATCCCATCATCCTGCGTTCCTTCTCCTGCTCCATGTGACTCTGTCCCTGTGACTTCTAGGAGAACCCGTCAGGCGTGGCCCTTTGGCTTCTCATTTCCCCGAGCTTGACACTGAGCCCTTGTGCCCTGTGGCGTCAGTGATCTCCCCTCAGCCAATCAGTGGTTCCCTCCTCAGTGTGATCTCCCCTCAGCCCACCAGTGGTTCCCTCCTCAGTGTGACTCCCCTCAGCCCATCAGCGGTTCCCTCCTCAGTGTGACTCCACTTCTGCTTCCCCGATGAGAAGGGTGCAAGCTGTGTTTCTGCATTTTGCCTTTTGTCTGTCTGCCTTCTACCTCGTGTGGCCACTTCAGTGACCAGGTTGCCTGCAGTCCCCACTAATGAGGATGACCTTTAGTGGACTTTCAGTTCAAAGTCAGAACCTCATGTTAAACTTGTCCACCGGGCTTTTCTTGGTCTGTGAGAGGGCAGAATTTCTAGGCACAGCCACCTTTGCTTCTCACAGTGTTTTTCTTTTAAAGAACACGTGGGATTTCTTTATTCTCTGATAGTTTTCATTAGCAAATATAAAACTTATGGTTTGGATTTTCCTACTTCAGTATGGGAAGGTCAGCCCAGGGTAATGGCAGCAGCGACAGCAACAAAGCAGGCTCAGTAGCAAGGCAGGCAAAGACTCGAGGCGAGCAGCTCGGCCTTTCTCTTTACCTCTGTGTAGCTGGGCCACTGCCAGAACGTGCTGCCCAATCTCAGGGAAGAGCTCCCTTGATGAGGTGACTCCTGCAGATGCCCTCGTAGTCCTGTCCAGAGGCAAATCTCTCAGTGAATTCCACATGCAGTCAAGGTGACAATTAAGATCAATTATCACAACATCATTGTCACCTGAGCATCTGCACCTCACATGATATGAGGCCAGCATTATCCACACAGTGCCTTAAGTTCTACTCAAGTGTTTACAGCAAACATACCTGATCAATTTTCTTGTGGTAATTATAGTAATTCTGGAAAGCTTTGTTTACATTTGTGCCTTGTAAATATTCACAATATTTCCAAACATGTCCGTTGCTTCAAATGTAAACACTTGGGAGCTATTTAAAGATGTCCATGTTCAAAATGACTGTATGCCTTACTTTCATACACGTAAGATGGTTTTGTGTCTTGTTCCTTAGTACATTTAATGAGTGTAATCAGCCCGTGGGTACAGTGAGGAAGGGACATATGAGAGGAAGGACACTTTTGTGTATTCACAGGTTCTTTTCATGCTTGTGCGTTCTTGCATAGTTCCAAATTCCATTCCACGTGCCAGGGACGCGTGGTGTCTTGTAGTAAGGACAGCTGTAGGTCTGGGGCTCACTGACCGGAGACTCATATTGTGCCTGTTGTTAAATTGTCACATGCTATATTCATATGGCCAGGTATTCTTATTACCAAGTCACTTATGACTCACAGTGTGCTTTCACTGTGAGTCTGGAAGAGGTTGGTCTATAGAAAAGTGTGGTTTATCCTGGGCGTGTATGAGGCCCACAGGAAAGTGACAAGGTTGCTTATTAGTGTCATGACATGCCTTCCCGTAGTTTAGGGAGTGGGGGGTCTTCCATCATGGGAGTGCTGCCCTCCCTTCAGATCCTGTGTCTCATAAGATACAGACCAAGTTCATTTTCTCTAATCAAGAGAATTGGTGGCTTTTGTTTTGTTTTTTTGTTGTTTTGTAAAGAATAATTGGTTTGTATTTATATTCTGACAGTTTGACTGTATAGCAATTAAAATGGATGTTTCTTAATTTCCCTCTGTGGGAGTGGTGGTCAGTCACAGTTAACTGTGAAGAACGGTGACCTCAGTGAAGCAGAGGCTTCTTAATTACCCCAACAACAATGATGACGATGGTGACGGTGACTAAGTTGTCCATGTTAGAGATGGATGCGTGCAGATCTTGCGTCCTGCCAGGAGCATTTCAGAGATTTTCACAAGGTTCCTTCCTGAGTCCCCATTGCTGCATCTGGACATGTGGCCTGTATGGTGTGTAGTGAGGTGAGAAGGTCTCTGTGGGTCCCTAGCAGCCATGAGGTCTGGACTGTATGGGCTCTGATCCCTAAAGTGAGCTAACCTAGGACTTTGTAACAAGGTTACAAGGGGCTCCCCAGGGAGGCAGAAGGTTTAGTGTGACCTGAAAAAGGTGTCGTAACGAATTTAAAGATGGTTGCACGCTAGTTTTGGGCTTCTGGTTGTTCTTTGGCTCTGGTTAAACAGCAGGCCGTTTTGTGTCTGCACAACTATTTTTTTTTCTTTTCTTTTCTTTTTTAATTGACTCTTTTTTTTTATTATTAATTTATTCTTGTTACATCTCAATGGTTATCCCATCCCTTGTATCCCCCCATTCCTCCCTCCTTCCCATTTTCTCCTTACTCCCCTCCCCTATGACTGTGCCTGAGGGGGACCTCCTCCTCCTGTATATGCTCATAGGGTATCGAGTCCGCACAATTATTTCTTAACACCATCCCTTGTCCTTCTATAGCATTACGTTGCCCAATTGTGTGGCTCTTGTTTTGTCTCTGCTCTCCAAAATGTGGATATTTCCAGAACATCTCTATCTCTGGGTGTTTCAGAATACCCCGACCTGTGTCTCCGGACCCTGGCTCCCTGGCTTTTGACCCTGTCACTCTCTGTGTTGTAACATGTTGTTTCTGGGTTGAGTTCCCTGGCTGTTGGCACCTTCTCAGTCTGAAACATCATGTCTCTATACATGATAGGCATCCGCTTCCAACCCAACACCTACTCCAATGCCAGCATTTCCACAGGGACCCCTGAAGCACCTCCCACTTACTGTACCTGCCATCTCTCTCTGATGCCATCAGCCACCCCCTTGTATTGATGGAACTGTTTCTTGGCACCTGGGTCTAAAAGTTGGCTATGGGCTTCCCATATGCTCTGCTCTTGACTCTGTGTCACCTCGATCCTGGTTGTCCATAGTCTCCACAGAAGCCTCACACTTTTGCCCTTTGTGTTGCCATTGCCCTGCCCCTGGCATCATACTTTTTGGCCTGTGCTTCTTGGTGTAAAAGTTCTGGAATCATCTCTGCATCCCAGCACCACTGCTGACTTATGAACTCTGATGTGGATCTCCATGTGCCCCTCTGTGGTGCTATGGAGTGTGAGGGGCACAGGCTGGGGAGGGAAGGGCACAGGTTGTGGGAAGTCCTGCATCCGGGGTCTGTATCCCACTGAGCAGACTGAAGACTGCAGCATCTGAGAACAGTTTCTCGGTTGTCAGTAAGTCACCCTACAGTTATCCCTGCAGTTCTGTGACTGTAGCAGACATATTGGGTATCCAAGCATAGCACCATTTTCCCCATGATTCTCAGAGTGAATGGGGGTGTCTACACAACCCTATTGATTTCCCCTACATTGCTAGATACCATCTAGCATCCTACCTCCAGCATCATTGTCCTGTGTGACAACATAGGTGTCTATGCCGGCACCTATAGCACAGATCCCCTATCCCTTCTTCATAAAACAGGAACAGTCACATCTCTGGGCAAACCACAGGGACCCACTGTCTCATCTTTAAATGTTGCTCCTGATAGTCACACCTGAGTTAGAGTGAGTTAGTTAGACTGTCATCCGTCCAGACTGGGAGAAAGGGACCTTGCCAGAGAGTCCATTTCCATCCCTGTTTTCACTTATTTCTGGATTTTTTTTGTCTCCCATTTCTATAGCAGTGCCATATTCTCTTAAGAATTAGTTTTATATTCACAGAGTAATCTTCCATACTAATCTACCTCTTCTCACTTTTCTATACGTCTATTCATCAAGATACAGTTCAGAGTCACAGTATTATGCTGGGAACCCGGCGGGGTTGCGCTGGATCCATCCGGGAAGACATTTTGTGTGGAAGTGACCTGGCTTCATTACATGTCCACATGTTCTTCATGTGGCCCTTCCTTCCTGGCTCAGGGAATGATTTGTCCTTGGCTGTGACAAGTAACAGTGTCATGGCCCGGGAGCCAAGCGGTGCTTCCCACCTCTCTGTGCTCTGTGTAGCAGCTGCTCATCTTTGTACATATTCTACAGTTTTTGCCTTAGCCATTTCAGCACGTCTAGATTAATGACTGACTTTGGCTTATACTATTTACCAGTTATTGAATTTCTTTCCCTTGTTTGACAACGTTGCCCTGAACTCTAGGGTCTTCGTGAGAATGCTTCAACTCTGTCTGAGTCTGTTTATTTTGAAAACAGTAAAGTTGGATTTTATTTTTTGACATCTCATGTGTCTTTTCTTTCTGGGTGATTTTATCTTATTTAATGTCCAATTGTAAGTTATATCTTGAATTGTTCCTTTTCAAATTTATGTCACTGTCATTGTGGCTTAAAAAAATTTAAAATCTTTTATGTATGTATCAAGTATATTTTTTTCTTATTAAGCCCTAAGAGTTTGGAAAACAGCTTGTATAATATATACATTTTATTTTGAGTAATATAAGGAAATCTTTTTTTTTTGATTAATTTCAAAGCTAGAAGAAATATTACACTAACATTTTAAATATGATTAAACTCATTTTCATCGAAGGAGGTTAAAATAAAATGCACATACACAAAAACAGTAAAAGCACAGACCACAGCCCTCTGTATGTTCACAGATATGTGTGCAGCCATCGCCACAGTCAACTTGAAATCTCTGTCTCCTAAGAGAGATCCTCACTCTTTGGCTGAGTCCCCATCTTCATGTTCACTGTGACCTTCTGTGTCAGCAGCCCACCTCTGTGGCATGGTTTTCCTGTTCTGCTTGGTGTATAAGTGGAGCCCTATGACCTGTGATCTTTGTGATGGGAGGAACATAAGTATATTTATAATTGTCATATATCTCTTCTGGGTTTATTGAAATAACCTCTTTGTTAGTAGGAGCATTTTTTTTTGTTTCAAAGCTTATCTATCTGTTGTCAGACTAGCTGTCCACTTTTCTTGGGTTTATCTATTCTTCTCGTGTTACAGTGTTTTTTTTTTTTTTTTTTTTTTTTTTTTTTTTTTTCTTTTACTTTAATCTTAGCTAAAGCATGTCGTTTCTGGACACTATAGAGTTGTATCTTTGTATTTTTTTTTCAAATCTAGTCTGGCAGTCTCTTCCATTTGGCTTGATTATTAATCCATTCACATTTAGTGTGTGTCAGCAGAGAGGTGTTTAACCTTCCTTTAACACTTACTATGTGTTCACGTCTTTTTTCACTCTTTTGTTTTCCCTGTGGCTTATTTTTGGACTAAGTAAATACTTTAAAATATAGCATTATATTTTAGGTAATTATTTTTGAGTGGTTGTGTGTGTGTGTGTGTGTGTGTGTGTGTGTGTGTGTGTTTGTGTGTCTAGGATTCACTATATATATCTTAACTTGTTAGCAATGGCTTTAGGCTTATGCTAGCTTAATTTTAGTCATATTTAGAAACACTACTCCTACATGTCTCTGTGTTTTTACCTTTTGTAGTATTTTCATACCTATTTACATATCTTTATGTTGTAAACCCAGTGACACCTTGTTAGATTTTCACTTTGCCATCTGTTTTCATTTTCTCAGTAGAGTAGCATCCCTTACATGCATACCCTTTGTACTGACATTGGCAAAGTGTCACACATTCATTTCTATGTGTTACAGGATTACCAATATTTTCCACACATTATTTTATACAATTTTATATTCATTAAGAGATGAGAAGAGACACAAATACACCTACTCTCCATGTTCTTAACTATTGATTTTCTTCTCTGTCCACATGGACTTGAATTACTTACAGGGTTCATTTGCTTCTGTGTGAAGAATTTCCTTTAGAATATCTTGGATGGTACATCAGCTTAACATGAGTCCAGTGTTTGCTTTCTCAGGAATTGTTTTATTTTGCCTTCAGGTTTGAAGGAAAAATTTTCTGGGTGTGGGATTCTAAGTTGGTAGTTTTATTATTTATTTATTTATTTATTTATTTATTTATTTATTTAAAATTGGTTTCCCTGGGTAGCCTTGGCTGTCCTGGACTCACTTTGTAGACTAGGCTGGCCTCGAACTCATAGAGATCTGCCTGCTTCTACTTCCCAAATGCTGGGATTAAAGAGGCGTGCCACTACTGCCTTGGTAGTTTTACTTTTGTTGCCCTGGGCACTTTGAACATGCCCTCTCACTTTTTTTGCTGTGTTGTTCTTCTGAGGAGTCAGACATTAACCTGATTGGGTTTCCCGTGAGAGGAGCAAGTCATCTTCTCTCGCAACTTTGACTGCCTCCTTTTCTTTGTCTTCTCTGATAGATCTCTTTTCCTGCATCTTCCTTGAGAAAATGTTACAGGATCTTCGATTTCATTGTGATCCCTGAGATTGTGAATTGTAAAAACTTGTCTTTGATTCCAATGTGATCCCTGAGATTGAACTGCAAATCCCTGTTTCTTGTGGTTGAGCCGTAACACACCTTTAATCCAAGGATTTTCTGTTTATCATAAACAGGTTGTTAAAAGTGTGGTTCAGCCAGCCTTATGCACACCTTTAATCCAAGAGCTTTCTGTACCTAGGATTTAATAAAGTCAACCCTAGGTCAAGAGGTGGAGCAAGAAGCCGGCTGGCAGGGATTAAAGAGTAGGAGGGACTTTGAGTTGAGGGGTATTTAAGACAGCTGGTAGAAGCAGAAGAGGTATTTTGTCTTTGGCACTTCTTTAGCTTGGGATTTTAGTTTGGCTCTTAACTCGAGCTCCTTAGCCCCTTTGAGCTAGCAAGCCTTTGGCCTTGGGTTTTTTGGCCTTTTTCTCCTGGGCTGTCAGCATGCTTTCTCTGCCTCTCTGAGCTAGCAGGGTTTTCACCACAACATGTGGCTCCTGAGTCTTTATTGGTAAAATAGAATGATCTGGGATTTCCAATTAACAAGAAAACGTGGAATTTTCTAGTAAATAGGTTGTAATGTGTGCCCTAAGTTAAGAATATGCACAGAGGAGCTAGCAGCAACCTAAGAGCAGGCAACAAAGAAGGCATGCCAGGGATAATGGTGGAAGATCTGAACTTACAGAAGATAAAACAACACATAAACGCCCAGAACACACAGGCACGCACGCACGCACGCACGCACGCACGCACGCACGCACGCACGCACGCACGCACGCACGCACGCACGCATGCGCCCCGGATTTATGAAGTTAAAGATAAAGGTAGATTACACACAGGTGCCCTGCATGTACGAAGTGGAGGCGTTACACACAGGCACTGTGAACACGCCCCTCGAAACCCAGCCAGCTTCTTTAAAGAAGAGGTAACACACCCTCCCTATCATGGCTCCCAGCACAGGTCACAGAGGCTGTGCACTCGTGGGGCTGCAGTATTCCTAGGGCACGTGCTTGGTTAGATATTTGCTGCCCAGCTCCCCCAGGCTGCAGAATTGTGACGTACCCTTGGTTGGTCAAGCTCCTCCGCATTTGCCTTTCACAACGTCCTTTGATGGCAGGGGCACAGCCACACATATCCCGCTACAGCCGAGGCCCACCAAGCAGTGTAACTGAGCACGTGGACTCAGATAGCATGGTGACGTCTTCACTTCTCTGAGAGTGCACTTATGTTTCTTAGATTCCCCACTCTAGGCTTTCCATTTCTTGCCCCCGACCCCACCCCACCCCCAGCCCAAGAGACAAGAGACCAGCAGTAAGAACCAGCCCGGAGACTCTCGTGCCAAGATGATCGATTCACTCAGCACACGCTTGTGATTTATCCCAGGCATTTATTCTTTGCACACCAGGTTTTCTTACTGCCAATAAATTTAATTAGATTTAATTAAATAGATGGAGTGAACGCGGTCTGCTTTCTCTACAGCAGAGAAGTAGGAAGTGTCAGTGAAGGGGAGGACACAGGGAAGGCCGTGTGCTCTGAGGGGACATGCGTCTGCCCTCCTGCTACCTTGAGTCTCTTTAGCACAGACTGCCCTAGGGCAAGCTTCTAGGAGCCCAATCTGCCAGATGGGGGGCACACTGTGGGTCTGTTCTTTTGAGTAGTATTTGTAGAGCACAGACTCTTCCCTGCTCTCTCAGACTCCAAGACAAGCTGGGGACCGGGCTGGTGGTTCTGGGTTCTGTAAGAAGGCAGGCTGAGCAAGCCATGGGGAGCAAGCCAGTAAGCAGCAGCACCTCTCCGTGGCCCCTGCATCAGGTCCTGTCCCCAGGTTCCTGCCCTGGGTGAGTTTCCAGCTTGACTTCCTTTGATGATAAACTTCAATATAGAAATGTAAGTCAAATAACCCCTTTTCTTCCCCAAAGGTCATGCTTTGGGCATGTGTTTCATTGACTCAATAGAAACCCTAACAAGAACAAAGGCTGTGATGATGTGCTACCCGGATGTCCTAGAGTGTGGGGTTCCCATAGTAACTGACAAGCCAAGGGAGATGCAGGCATCCACTGTGGAGGCTAGGCATCTCCTCATTAAAGAGTCAGCGTCTGAAGCACAAATCTCCCCATAGCATGTTTGCTCCAGTAGCTGTGGGTGCCCTCCCGGGCTCCCTGTTTTCTTCCTCTGCAGCCCGCAGGAAGGCTCTTCTCCCTCATGACTCAGAACATCATGTCCTTGTACAGGAGCGTTGTGTGTGCCATGCCGGCTGAGACTCCTTTGATCCCCTCCACTCTCCTATGGTCCTTCAGGGGAGGACACTGTAGCTCAGCCCCTCCTGCAGTGAACATGGGTACAGATCTCTGTGGCTCTCAGGCTCCAGAGTGGGACACTGCCTCCTGCTGCAGTGTCGCGAGAACCTTCCCATGTTAGAGTCCTGGCCTAGGATGTGGTTCTGTGGAAGAGCATTTGCCCAGTTTGTACTGGGCACAGCACCACAACAAGGGAGTGTCTAGATGGCTTGGTCGGTAGTGTGTCTGTCATGCAAGCATGAGGATCTGAGTTTGGATCTCCAGTACCACATAACAGGCAGGAACAGTGGTGTGAGTTTGCTCCCCTCGTGCTGAGGAAAGAGAAACAGAAACAGATCCCAGGAGCTTATTGGCCAGCCAATCTACCCAGTTGGTGAGCTCCAGGTTCAGGGAACAGCACTTTCCTAAATAATAAGGCGAAGGGGCCAGGGAGATGGCTCAATGCCGCTCTTCCAGAGGACCTGAGTTCAGTTCCCAGACAAGGCCCCGCCTTCACAGAGCTCCCATTTGTGCAAGTCATGGGAGAACAGAGAAGACAAGACGTGTCCCGGGCACCCCGTTGGGGAGGGTGCAGAAGTGGGTTAGAGACAGAGTCACAGAGTTAATACGTGGGGAAGTTTCTGGAGTGTGCTGTGTGCAACTTGAGCTGAGATGTCACGGAGAGTGTTCCCAGACGAAGACTGTCACGTGCGAGGAACCCCAGGTCATACATGTGGCATGTGCAAGGAGCAGTGAAGGACTGGTACAGCCGAGCTTGTGCGTAGCTGTGACTGACAGCTGTGATCACGTCATGTCTGGCCTTTCTGCCGTTTAAAAACTAAGTGCTTCGGAGAATCGTTAGAGGACTTTGGGAAAAAGTATCGCATATAAAGTGTAGCATGACATTGCTTCTGCACAGGGAGATTGTTCTAGTTTTGCTTTGGTTGTGACGATAAACATCATGACTAAAGGCAACTTTTGAGAGAAAAGAGTTATTTGGCTAACACTTCCAGGTTATGGTCCTTGCTCAGTGGGAGGTCAAGGCAGGAAGTTATTGGCTCACAGGCACCGTCAGAATGGAGAATAAATGCTTAGGGTCCGAACTTGCTTGGTGCTTCTGCCCAACTGGCTTTTCTTCACTCTTTCACAGCTCAGGGCCCAGCTCAGTGAAACAGTACTGCCTTCATTCAGTGTGGGTGTGTGGATCTCTCCTCTCAATTAACTACCAGGATAGCCCCCCCATCCTGCTCTGTCCGTGGGCTAACCTGATCTACAAGACTCTTAGTTGACGCTCTCCTCTCTGGTGATTCTAAGTCATAGCCAGTTGACAGCCATATCTCATCATGGGAGACTTACTGGGTAGCTCTCTGAAGAGAAGGTTTCTGGGACCATGGAGGCTCTTCAAGGTGGGGGATGAAAGAAAGTTGGCTGAGTGGCAGTGGTGGGTGCAATTTGCTCATTTGGTTCTGAGGATTTGATGCTGGGCTCTGTTGAATGAGGGCTGCCATGGAGAGGAGGCCAGCAGGGACCTGATATGGAGGCTGGATGGAGCAGCATAGTAAGGCATGTGATTTGGGGGTCTATTACACGGAGCAGGTTCATTTTAAGGCGTCCAAGGATATCTAAGTGCTGAAAACAGTGGGCAACTGACGGGGCACATACTTCTGAAGTTAGACAGGAGAAGAAGCAAGGCAGAAAGCATGAAGCCAAGTGTCTTCGGTGGGGTTAACAGACACAGAGCCCCCACTGTGGTGCTTTAGGAAGAGCTGTGGAGCAGCCATAGCTGGAGACTTGGAGGAACGGTGTCAGTGCAGGGGAGGGGAGGCACCGCATGGGATCATGACGGTGCTTGGGAACAATGGTGTAACTGGTTCCAGTTGAACACGTCCTTTGGGTGTGTGAGGGTCGTGCCCACCACTGCTACCCAACCAACTGCCTTCCCTCCGTCACCTTGAAAAGCCACCAGACTACTCATTTTACATGGTGGAAATTCAGCATTTAAAAAAATTTTCTAAAGTTATTCACCACAGCTCCTGCGAAAGTTAAGGAGTGTCTGAAGCCACATGGTATTTGCATCTTGTGGCCTTCAGTCTCTCCCTCAGTGTTGAATGCAACCCAGAGAGCCTGGCCAGGGAGTGACCTGACTTGAGGCCAGTGCTTTTGGTGGCCTCGCCCTTTCTAGTGAACTTAAGGAGCAGAAATTGGACTTCTCTTATGGTCTGAATTATTACTTCACAGCTGTTTGTGGGAAAACAAGCCTCTCACTCAGTTCTTGACATCATCTTCCTGTGGTTCATGAAGCTCAGAAAAGGCCACGTAACAGCAGTCTGGGATCATTACATGGTGACTTCTGCTACTGTTAAGTGCGGGAAAGTCTTTTGTAAAATTAGTTTAATGGTCTCTCACAAGAAGGGAAATGTCTATGGAGTTTTTGATTCTTTTCTCTCGGTAATTGGGATAATAATTTTTAGGCAATGAAAGTAAGCAGGGGCCTGGAGAGAGAGTGCAGGTTTAAAGCACTGACTGCTTTTCCAGAGGACCAGGGTTCAATTCCCAGCACCCACACAGCAGCTCACAAACTGTCTGTAACTCCAAGATCTGACATCCTCACACAGACATACTTACTTGCAGGCAAAACACCAATGTACATTAAAAAAAAAAAAAAAAAAAGAGAGAGAGAGAGAGAAGGAAAAAAAAAAGAAAGAAAAAGAAAAGAAAAAGAAAAAAGCAGGGTGACTTTGGAAGTTTTTACTGTGTAGCTTCTGCATAGCCAGAGTGTCCCGCATCTGACTTTTGAAGGCAGAATGGCCTTCTCCATGGGACAGTGATCTAGGCTTTAGGTTGTAGGTGAGGCAGGGTGCTCAGTGCCTAACGGCTCTGCATAGTGCACAGGTCCAAAGTCTCTCAAGCCAGGGATTTGTGTGAGCCACACCCAGAGGAGTGCACTACTAGTCCAGGAGTGTGACATCAATCAGAGGTGACGACTCCTGCCCCTCCCTGTGAAAGCCCTGGCCTTTTGACTCACCAGGGCCCAGCTGAGTTCTGGCTTCTCTGCTGAGACCCAGATGGGATGCAGTTACTGGTCTTCGCTGGTCATCGTCACATGACTAGAGGATTCTGACTGTCTGGGTGCTGCTGCTTCCCCTTCTCTTCTAGGCTGCCCCTGTTCTGCACGACTTTTCCATCACTCTTCTCTGAGTATGGCCTAGTCCCTCATCCCAGGCTTTCTTTTTCTGTTTTCCCTGTGCAGTGGTGCAGCGTACAGCCTTCTGACAGCAGAGACAGGTTCGTTTTAGGAAGCCCTGGCTCCCACTCCCTGTGTCTGATGCTGTCATCCTTCATGGATAGCTTGTGTGGGGAAGAGGTTTTGTCTTACTTTCTGCAGTACTGCTCCCCTGTTCTCTTGGTCCTCAGCTTCTGGCATTCTGTGCTGTGGTTGTTTGGAGCCTCCTTCCTACTCCTTTCAGTGTGGTGTGCTGGGTTAGTCACTGAGACGTGGCTAGGTGTTTTGGGTGTTCTATGTCCTGAGTGGATTCAGGCTAGCTTGCTTGGCACATCTGCCATTGCCTTCATGGGTACCTCACATAGGCTCTTCTGCTGCAAGATAGAAAGTGCCAGAACTATGTTTCTGACTTTTTCTCTCTGTCAATCCTTGGTTTTCATTTCTACATTCTGAGATAATGAATGAATCTTTTTTTTTTTTTTTTTTTTTTTTTTTTTTTTTTTGGTAGCATTTTATGTTTTCGAGAGGTGGTTGACCCTGACTTCCAAAGGCTTTCTCTTGTTCTTTGGGTTTTGCTTCTGTGAGTGAAATATCTGACTTTCTAGTCAGACATAAATATCTAGTGTTGCTTGGCATGGGGCCTTGTTAGTGTGCTAGTCTCAGCATCTGGGAATTTGGGGAAGGAGAGTCATGAGTCAAGGTTATCTTGGGCTACATAGTGAGCCTTGTCTCAAAAACAAAAACAATAGCAGCAGCAGCAGCAGCAGCAGCAACAACAACAAAACTGTTATTTATGCCATCTGTAGCATTCTCAGATGTTGATAGTAATTGCTTTTAAATGTCTAATTTATAACAGAAAAAATTTTTTGTTTGTCGTAATTTTAGTCTTTCTCATAGTGTAAGCTTTCTTGTACTATCTGGTGACCCTTGAATGTTCCCACTAGTTGTGAAGCCATGAAGGACTAGGGCTAGGGGTTAGGGGTTAGGGGTTAGGGTTTGCGTTATAGTTAGAGGTTAGGGGTTAGGGCTTAAGGTTTAGAGTTTGAGTTAGGATTAGGGTTTAGGATTTGGGTTTGGGTTTGGGTTAGGGTTAGGGTTGGGGTTAGGGGTTGGGGGTTACGGTTAGGGCTTAGGGCTTAGGGGTTAGGGTTTAGGGGCTAGGGGTTAGGGTTAGGGCTTAGTGCTTAGGGGTTAGAGGTTAGGGCTTAGGGGTTAGGGGTTAGGGCTTAGAGCGCAGGGGTTAGGAGTTAGTGTTAGTTACCTGTTAGTAAGTGTGGCTTGTTGACTAATGTCAGCAATGAGTTGGCTTATCTGGAAAACTTGTGTTTGTAGAAGATGTTCTGCTTAAAATGCTATGAAAGAGCATTTCCTGTCTCTTGCTCATGCTCAGGGAGGGATGGGGCAGGTGGTGTCCATCTGTGTTCATCCTGGGAAAGCTGGCTCTGGTGGAGAGTGGCCCTGCTGGGTGTGCAGCCTGGTGACATTCATGGTCACTTGCATCCTTGGGTTCTAGGATGCCCATGTGTATTTGCATCTGTGGGTTCTATGCCCAATCCTGTGCATGGTGGTCCTTTCTGTTATTTTCCTGACTATTCTTATGACTACGTTTGTTTATAGCATGCCTGTGTAAGAACCAGTAATGATTAGAACCTGACTGGACCAAATTAGCATGACTTACCAGTCTAGGGTTGAGGAGGCAGCATTAGATGGTCCATGTGCAAAGGGGTTGGTACCAGAGCTGGTGAGGGAGCTGATGGGCGACATAGGCCTGGATATAGATTTCCAGTTGTCCACATCACTCCTACCCTTTGGGATATCATGGAACCCTAAGCAAAGGATCCTCACTGCAGTCTGCTTTAGAAATATTCTGGGTCCATATTTCCAGTTTATCCAAGTAGCCCTCCACCTGTTCTTCATGTTGTAGAAACACATCGAGATTGATTCCTCTGTGCACAGCTGTTCTGCTGCTGTCTGTCCTGTCAGCCCCTCTGACAGCTTGATATGATGTTTCCATTGAATGAATTCTAATGGGACAGTTGATGGGTGAGGAGTCACTGGACAGATGTTGCCTCTGTGGTTCTCACACTGGTTCCTGGATCATTGCTGCAGCAACACCACGGAGCATGTAATGCAGCTCCCGGCCCCCTTTGGGACCAGGATGCTGTGTGAGTGATCCTAGTGTGTAGGTGACACTGGTATAGGCCAGAGGTTGAGGTCTTCATGGTAGATTGCACTCACTTGTGAGCATAAAGCCATTTAATCCCCAAAGTGGACCCGCTCTCGCAGATGACACTGATGACAGCTTGACACAGGTCCTACTCTGTGTTCTAGACTGTGGTGCTTTGTTCCCCCACGACACCCTGCACGACAAGCACGGAATAGGAGGCAAATACCCAGTGCAGCAGAGGCACCTCACCCCTCACTGACATTGTTTGTTCCAGCCCTCAGATCCCTTAGTCAGTCTGCTTTGAAGGCGTATTCTCTCCCCAACCTGGGCACCAAGGCAAAGCCTCACATCAGTTGGTGTCCCTGTAATTGAAGAAGCTGGACAGTGTTCAGGCAGATCACCCCCAGTACCCCCACCCAGTGCAGAGGCTGCGATTCTGTAAATGGTTCCAGTGCACAAATGACATGTACAATGACAGAGCCAAGGGTCTTTGCCCATCCTATGCTGCTCATGAAGGAGGCATGTGGAGATGCACAGGGACATCCTGAGGTGAGCATCTGACCTGTCCTGTCGATGACTGGCCTGCAGATGAGTTCCTACTCCTTACTGTCAGTACTGTGAGAGGAAGGCAGACATGGAGATCAGCATCTCCAGATACTGTGGAAACTGGATGCTTTTGAGTCTCCTCTCATGAAAGACATGGGGTACCATGCTTTCTAGAAGAAACCTAAGGCCGTTTCTTCACAATCCCATTGGTTGGAAAAGCTGACCGAATACTTAATGATGCTCTTGACACCCTGAAAGGTGTGTCTGTGTCTCTGTGTCCTTGAAGGAGCATGCTACAGTATGTGATGTCACCTTGAGTTTTTAAATGCCAGATGCTTATCTCTAGTACAAACCGTAAAACCTCAGACTGTCAGGAATGGCCCAGGGGGTCCAGCATCCTGCTGCCCACAAAGGAAGGACATCAAGTCTGAGAGATGGATGAGGTGAGGGGGAATGATACGTCCTAAGAGCGCACTTGGAGATGATGTCTATTACTGTTTTAAGAGGATAAAGGACAGGACAAAAATACCATGTACACTGACCTCCCAAAGGCCCCAGGACTACATCCTTTCACCTTTGAGGGTAACTCTGAAACTCAGCGATCTGGTGGCCTTTGATGACAGTTGTTGCCCTCCCTTGTGGACTTGAGAGTATCCAGGCCACACAGACACCTGGCTCCCATCTCTCCCTCACTCCAGGCTGGGAATGTATGATGTTGGCTTAACCCCCATTTTCACAGAGCCGGGTACCTGATGACAACACGTAGGACTTGGTATTAAGCAAGGTAGATGACCATGGAGCACCAGCTTTTACAGCCATGATGTCACTGCGAGACGATGCCAAAAGTATGGGAGCCATCAATATTCCTGTCCTCAGGGAGGGAAGAGCCAGCGCTGCGCCCAGAGCCAAGATGAAGCTGCTATATGAAAGTAACACTTACGGGAAGGAAAAAAATCTCAGAGAAATAGCAGTGGGTGGCCAGACCTGGGGAGTTCACTGGAGGGTTGGAATACAAAGCAGAGAGAATTTTACAAAAGTATAACTTAAAAGCAGAGAATCAGAGTGGGGACGGTGATTAGACCTGCTCATCCCTGTGCCTAAATAATGGGAGTTCCAGGAAGAGGAAACAGAAAAGAAATACCAGAGTTTCCGAGAATTAGAGGGTGCGAGTCTCCATCATCTCTCAGGTGGATCGAGAGTGCAGATACATCAGGCCCACAGACTTAAATTGCACGGTGACGGTCCCTCACCTGGCCCGCTCCCACTACACTTCAGAGTGAGCACACAGCTTCTTTAGGAGTAGGAAGTGGACATCTCTCTGCTGAGAAACAGAGTGAACACAGAGGTGCTAATTGTTCAAAGAATAGACCCTAGGGTGAGGGAGGACAGGGGACAGCAGCCTCAGAGGAACTCAGTGTTAGGTTGTCATCTGTCCTCAGGAATGTAGATTCCGAAGCTTAGCAAGGCACTCTGAGGGGCTTGGGAAAGAGAATTCATCGTACATGCCAGGGGTTTAGGTTCTTGGGATGGGTCCAGCGCAAGGCCCCAGCCCTTTATGAAGTTGATCAGCTTCACTTCTTTTGACATCTTTTTTTGACTAGGGACATCTAACTTGGGCCAGAGTGGTTTAGACCATCACGCGTGCACTGTGCCCTCCATACTCCAGCACCTAGTCCGTAAAGGGAACAGATTCCTGTTGAGTGGGTTTTTTTCTGAGTCCCACGGCTCTGTTCGGAGCTAGGCTTCCAAATCCTCGAGAGTCTCCAGGGATAGTAAGAGTTTGGTAGGAGGAAGCTGGCCAGAGGAAGGAGGCAGGGAGCCCTTTATCTCCATTGCAGGCCAGCTAGGGAACTCAAGTACCCTGTGGTTATGTAGATGAGGAGTGGAGGGTTTAGGGGCGTGTGGACTGTCAGGAACGCCCTGGTTCTAGCACGCAAGCCAAGATGTTAGACCTGACAGTAAGACCTTGTGGTGTCCTACCAAGGATCGTGTCCTATCCTCTGATAGTTGACGGTACTACCTTTCTCTCTCTGGATCTACTCAGGACCCACCCAAAATAAGAGGCTGCTGAGCCCCCAGAACACACCAGATACCCACCCATGGGGTTTTCTGTTCAGTGTGAGGGTTCAGCATGGGTGGGGTAGCTTGAAGCTAAATATGAACTCAAACCAGCAATTGGAGGATGGAAAGGCTCCAATAAGGGGAAAGGGACAGGTGCAAAACCATGCAGGTGCACAGGGGAGAAGGATGTCAGGCCTGGGCTCTGCTCCATTCCAGGTGCTCAGGGATGTGTATGAATGAGGGAATTGCCCTCCCAACAGTGCTGTGGAGGGAAAGCATTGAAAAACAAGGAGACTGGGACGAGAATACAAGGAGGTTGACTCTTTTCTATTTCTTTTTTATTAATATATACATTTTACTAATTTATTCATATTACATCTCAATTGTTATCCCATTCCTTGTATCCTCTCATTCCCCCTTCCCTCCTGCTTTCCCCCTACTCCCCTCCCCTATGACTGTGACTGAGGGGGACCTCCTCCCCCTGTATATGCTCGTAGGGTATCAAGTCTCTTCCTGGTAGCCTGCTATCCTTCCTCTGAGTGCCACCAGGCCTCCCCATCTAGGGGACGTGGTCAGATATGGGGCACCAGAGTTCGTGTGAAAGTCAGTCCCCACTCTCCACTCAACTGTGGAGAGTATCCTGTCCATTGGCTGGATCTGGGTAGGGGTTTGAAGTTTACTGCATGTATTGTCCTTGGCTGGTGCCATAGTTTGAGCGGGACCCGAGGTTGACTTTATAGTGCTGTTATGTCACAAAGACTCCTGGTAGCCAGGGGAGTCTGGACTGCATTTTGAAGAAAACCCTGGGCTTATTATCTTGAGGCAAAACAAAGCCTAGAGAACTTCATGACTTGCCAATAAATGACATTAATAACACCAGGATTCCTCACTGGAACTCCCTGTTAGGTT
The DNA here is from genome assembly GCF_903995435.1 of Acomys russatus. Taxonomy (NCBI): domain Eukaryota; kingdom Metazoa; phylum Chordata; class Mammalia; order Rodentia; family Muridae; genus Acomys; species Acomys russatus. The sequence continues at coordinate 8,350,512 of NC_067163.1, forward strand.
TTACCACATTATGCGTTTGAATTCTGTCCCCACCCCCGCCATGTACCTCACAATATGTCTCAATTTGGATACAGGGTCCTAGAAGACTTAGTGCAGGTAGATGAGGCCACAAGGCTGTGCTCTAGTGAATTAGACTGTCTATTTGAAGAAAGTACATGCGGGCACATGCAGGAGAAGATGGTATGGTTGACATGCATGTGACGGCAAGACCACAAAGAGTGTGGCCACACATGTATGAAAGGAAGGCCATGAACAAGTGTGGGTAGGAGGCCATATTAATGCACATATTAGGACAGAAGACTTTACTGGCACATGCCTGTGGAAGGAAGACCATGAAGGCAGATGGAGGGGAAGGCCATGTAGATACAATGGAGACTGGAAGGCTATAGTTATAAGCCCAGGGTGCCAGGAGCCATAGGGAGTATATATAGCCATCCTTGGAGCCTTTAAGTGGCACATCACTCTACTCCTTGGCTTTGGATTTCAAGTTTGCAGATTATGTGGCAGAGTATTTAAATGTTCTAAGCCACCCATAAGTGGCACCTATCACATCCACTTTGAAAGACTGACATTCTATATATAGCAGACATTTCCCACACCACATGACTTCAAACAGATGAACTGCTATGCTCTGCACTCAAGATGCCCGCCTTCAAGCTCAGAGGTGATGGGAGGGTCAGAGGTCAGAGGACCACAGAGTCCCTAAAGATGTTAGTGGGGGAACAGAGGAAGCCATGTGTTCTGAGTATCCAGGGACAGACAGACCTGGGACCTGAGTGAGGAAGATGAGAGTACACCTGCCAGGAGGCACTGCCTGGGTGAGCAGAGCCTGAGTCTTGACATCATCACCCAAAAGTAAAGACGTGATCAGTGTCTGTACTGCTAAGCATCAGTCCATGGCCACTGTAGCCCGGAGTAAGGACAATGCAGCCAGAGTCACCAGGCCTATTGCTCCTAGGTTTCTTCAGATACTATTGCAGCACTGTCAGTTTCCCCATGGTTGGGTTATGTTTTTGCCTTTGATCTAAGACTGTGGAACCTTGAGAGAAAGTGGGATTTGGAAGATTTAGGCTTCGGAGTTCTTATTTAGGAAGCAGCTCTCCAGTTGGAAGAATCTGAACCTACAGTGCATACATATCACAGAGGGGCTCCTCAGAATGTGGAATGATGGGTACTCTGAGCCCTTGGGTAGTTCTGATGGGGATTCTGGGGGCCTTTGATTTTGTGGATCCCCTTCTCCTGATTCTCAACTGCAGAGCACAATGTCTCCAATTATCCTCAGCAGTTAAATGCTCTCAAAGAACAGGCAGGTTGAGCAGGCTTGAACTTTTAAAGTGCCTTTGGGCAGGCAAGATAATTTCATTCTCCTTTGCTGCCTTCTGTAAATCCTTCAGAGAGAAGGAAATAAACCCATTACGGCCCTGCCTGGACGTTCCCTTAAGCTGGCTGCGAGGAAGTGATGTGTGCCTGGCATTTGAGAGTCTGTGGCTGCACCCAAGATTTAGTGCAGGTGTCTTACCCACAGCCGAGGCTGGGAGGAGACTGTCAAGATTAGATATAGGCGCCATTTTTGAACACAAATCGTCTGCCTTTGGGAAAGTCAAGGTGAATTCTACCGTGGACGGTTTATGACTTTCTCTGCCTCCTTATATTTTCCTGTTTGGGGGTTGAATGAAAGCTACTTGGCATGTCCAAAAATGATTTGAGGTTGCGGCATGGAGGGAGGGATGCTTCAAAGCGATCATTAGTGAGATCCCTGGATTGTGTTGGTGGATTTTGGGGGCGGCAGCAGCTTGGGGGAAGCTCTAAGGGGGAAGCAAGAAGCTTGAGTGTGAAGCTACCTGGCTTGTCCCAGAGAGCTTGACCCAGAATGGCTGCCCCTGGCAGTCGTTGATCAGTCTTTAAGGTCACATGTCCAACACATGATATGTCTGTTCGTCACCTCAGGTTACGCCTGTCTGCATACCCTATGGCCTTGAGGACCTGGCCTAACCACAGGCGTCTCAGTTCAAGACACAGTGGAAGGGTGACATCGTGGTAATTCCAATGTCGCAGACTCAGAGAGGCAGACCCAGCTATGGACATTACCACCGGAACTACTGGGTTTAGACTCAGTTTCCTCTTTGGAAGGGGCACAAGCAGGAAAAGGAGTTCTCACCGTAACTCTGCGTGCCCTTGGCATCCTCAGCACAAGGCTCGGGGCTGCTGTTAAGGCGGAGTCAGAAACAGACAAACCCAGGGGCAGTCTTGGTTGATGAGACCGTCAGTACCTTATACTCTGGATCATAGGCCAGAGCTGACACCATGGTTCTTGACATGCCCTTGAAGATGAATTGAATGAGGTTTTCCTAAGCTATGGTTTGTGTCCCTAGGCAGCAGTCAACTGGGTGGAAATCAAACTGGGTTGTTTCTGAACTCTAATACTGTATTTTCCACAGCATTTACTACATACCTAGTCACTCATTGCTTTATTTTATCTGATTTTTGTGTCATTATAGTTTACCCAGAGTCAGAAATTATTCATGCTCTGATATACAGCCAATTATATTTGGGATAAGAAAAAAAAAAAAAAAAAACACCATTCTTTACTGCACACACGGTGTTCTGAGGGAGAGGGGGAAAGTAAAGTTGGCTAAGGCAGAGAAAAATTCCTCTAAGTCTCCAAGGGTGGGTGTTATGCTCCTGGTGTTTTCCTGGGGCACCTCTGCCCCTTGTGTGGAACTTTCTGCTCTAAGACACGCTGCCTTCATGGCTGACCACTCTGGACAGGTGCAGCTGCTGACTGAGAGCCACCGTGCCTGGTCCTGTGGCGCTTGTGAGAGCTCACTCGGCCTTTCTCTGGGTGGCTTAAGAAGTATGACCATAAATTACACCCGCTCCCCAGAATCTCCTGTTGCACACTTTCCCAGTCTGTGCTTTGTTTTACATTGTACAGTGTCTTACATTGTAGCATTTTTCTTGACAAAACCAATTTCTCTTATTTTTTTCACCCTCAAAGCAAATGAGACACTTCGCTCACATTTTGCTACCAAGCTTACACACTAAACACAGCCTTTGCTCTATGTTCTCCCCACAAATCTTCTGGATGAGGCATGAGAGCATCTGAGTTTAGGGCCTCAATGAAAACCCAGCAGTGTCCCAGGCTCCATTGCCAGGCTCTAATTGCACCTAATATTTTAAAAGCCACCGGGAAAATTGGTGTGCCCGTTTCCCTGTACACAGCAGTCCCCCCAGAGCCATGTTCCAGATCTCTTAGGGCGGGCCCATTAGGGTACGCATTACCCAGTGGCAGCCACATCCCAGGAGAACCATATACAATCAACACACCTACTTGATTAACCTTTTTGATGAAAAATGCGCATTTTCAGCATTTCCCAATACAGGTTGATTATTGATACCATCTTGGGTGCGATGACTTTGTGCCGCACTGAACGACCTTATTAGAAAATCCCTCACTGCAGCTAATGAAGTGCTTTGCCTCTGCCTGAATAATAACCAAGCGCCTTTTATTTATGTGTTTTGAAACAGGTTCTGCCCGGCATCCTGCAGAAGCATTGCTGCATCTTACCAGACAGGAACACAGGTGAGTCCTGCCTCTTCCTGATTTGAGACCACAGGTTATGTGCCAGCGGCCAGAAAACAATGCCTGAGTTAGATGGTTTGCGGCTTTTTGCAGTTGACTCTGTGTGTGTGTTGGGGGTCGGGGTGGGGGTGGGGGCACGGCGGCAGTTTTTGAAAGAAGCAGGAAAGATGTGACACTCAGTTCTCTGCTGAGTTACGAGTTCGTATTTCAGTTTTACTGAACAAAGAAATAGATTCAGGTGATTATAATCTTGGGTTTTTAAGGAAAATTGCCTATTTTAAAATCCCACAACAGCTCTGTTTATTTCTGGCTGGTCTGTGGTGTTTGGTGTCCATTGGCCGCCAGGGTCGGGGCTGGCCACATGCATGTTCTCCAGGATTTGGGTGAGATGGGCAGAGCAGGGATGTTGCCGTGGGTACTTGTGATGCCCTGCAGCCAGCTGGGCATCATGGGTGGATGGTGTGGGCAGGGCAGGAGTGCTATGCTTTGCTTCCTAGAAGTGTGATGGAGAGGAAGAAGGCCTGAAAACCGCTTTTGGAACTTGATTGGTTTAGCATTAAAAAGGAGAATGTAAGGTGTGTTATCATATGCCTCCGTGCTCTGGTTATTCACGTGGATAGCCAATCATTAAAGTGATTTTCATCCAAATGAAAGTCTCGGCATCTGAGGAGTAGAGAGTAGATGCAGCACTGCTTGAAAGGGCTTTGCAGAGTTTGCACGTTCCTAAAATCAACGTGGTCTCCTCAGATACAAGTGCATGTTCAGGATATTTCTATTGGGTATGAAATGGAGGTTTTAAAGATAGTTTGTCTTCTATGGTGATTCAGAAGGGCTTGCTCTGGTGAAATTCCCACTGCCACATTATGTGTATAAGCAGGCATGGCCATGGAGGAGGGATGGGCTCTGCTGCATGTTCCAATGTAAACACCAAGGGATTGGAGAAATGAATTTTAATTTATTATTAAGAAATGTAGGCATATTATTTACAGATATTACCCTTTTTTCAAAGAGTTTGTTTCTTTCAATTGAAACATATTTGTATCTTACTTTCTATATTTATAGAGAAACATACTTATAACATAGTTAAGTATTTTTTTAAGCATGTGTTTTCAGGTAATCTTGGTTAGAAGTGAAGGTGCAGGATGCACACTGTGGAGAAACACAGTGATGGTGTGGAGAGATGCAGGACACACACTGTGGAGAAGCACAGTGATGATGTGAGGAGATGCAGGACGCACGCTGTGGCCAAGCACAGTGATGATGTGAGGAGATGCAGGACGCACGCTGTGGAGAAGAAGCACAGTGATGGTGTGAGGAGATGCAGGACACACACTATGCAGAAGCACAGTGATGATGTGAAGAGATGCGGGACACACACTGTGGAGAAGAAGCACAGTGATGGTGTGAGGAGATGCAGGACACACACTATGCAGAAGCACAGTGATGATGTGAGGAGATGCAGGACACACACTGTGGAGAAGAAGCACAGTGATGGTGTGAGGAGATGCAGGACACACACTATGCAGAAGCACAGTGATGGTGTGAGGAGATGCGGGACACACACTGTGGAGAAGCACAGTGATGGTGTGAGGAGATGCGGGACACACACTGTGGAGAAGCACAGTGATGGTGTGAGGAGATGCGGACGCACGCTGTGGAGAAGCACAGTGATGGTGTGAGGAGATGCGGGACACACACTGTGGAGAAGAAGCACAGTGATAGTGTGAGGAGATGCAGGACACACACTATGCAGAAGCACAGTGATGGTGTGAGGAGATGCAGGACACACACTATGCAGAAGCACAGTGATGGTGTGAGGAGATGCAGGACACACACTGTGGAGAAGAAACACAGTGATGGTGTGAGGAGATGCAGGACACACACTATGCAGAAGCACAGTGATGGTATGAGGAGATGCGGGATGCACGCTGTGGAGAAGAAGCACAGTGATGGTGTGAGGAGATGCAGGACACACACTGTGGAGAAGCACAGTGATGGTGTGAGGAGATGCGGGACACACACTGTGGAGAAGCACAGTGATGGTGTGAGGAGATGCGGGACACACACTGTGGAGAAGAAGCACAGTGATGGTGTGAGGAGATGCGGGACGCACGCTGTGGAGAAGCACAGTGATGGTGTGAGGAGATGCGGGACACACACTGTGGAGAAGAAGCACAGTGATGGTGTGAGGAGATGCAGGACACACACTGTGGAGAAGCACAGTGATGGTGTGAGGAGATGCAGGACGCACACCATAGCGTAGGACCAGGAGGCAGGTCACTTGAGCCATTTTCAAACACCATCACTGCAGTACAGAGAAGCTGAGCTCTGGGTTATGAAGACTTCTGCGGATTTTTAGGATGGAAATGAGTTTTGGCTATTTTGAGACTTTTTTTCTATGCAAAGCTTCAAGTGAGTTTGGAAGATGTTGCCATCTCAAGATACCTTATTCGCATTTCTTAACCATGCTGCCTTTCATGCCTCGACCCAGGAAGGCTGCCTTCACTGAGCTCAGTGTTTGGGAATAGAACACGGATGGCTTTGAAGTATAGCGTATCATTATATTGTTTTGATATAGTTACATGTGACACTTTTGGTGAATGAGTTAAAAAGATAGATTAAATATTTAATTTTCTCAATGCTACCTCATTTTGCAATTTGCTCACAAAAGAGCGGAGGCACAAGCAGGGCATGAATTTTTGCCTTTGTTGTTTTGTAAAGGAAAACCACGGGCACAGAGGCTTTTCGAAGCACAGCACGAATGCAGCGCATATGTTTCTGGTTCTTGGCTCAGTTCAGTTTTTACTTTCAGACACTTTGCTCTTTTCCAATTTCAGTGACTTTTAATAGTGTGTCCATTTTCTTTTTGCCTTTAGGTTGAGACCTGTGTACCTTATAAACCCAGCCAACAGCTGTGTGCACTGGACGCTGGCAGCTGACCCAGGTGGTTGGGCAGCTCTGTTGATACCTAGAATTTCAGCCGGCTTGAGTCCAGCCACTGTTTGTTAGAGTTTGCTGCCATGCCAAAGTAGTACAATGGGTCTCTCCTAGTTTTAAACTCATTTTGGCAAAGGGATCAGTAACCGGAGGTGTCCTTGGCCTCAACTTTTGGGATACCGCTTTTGTCTCACTCAGGGTTGGCTCCTGTGTGCCTAATTTAAACTGGTGGGTCTTGGGTGGCTGCAGATACACAGAGCATGCTGACTCCTTGGTAAATTTGAAACTTTTCTGAGCAGCAACTTTTTTACATATATCTTTTGATTATAGCTGGTGATTTCCAAGATAAAAAGTTAACCTTTCTTTACAGTTTTGTAGGTAGTCATGGCCGTCCTTTGTATTGCTTGAACAATTTATGCCTTTAACTTTTGCGGCATGGGCACGCTGGCTTCTGATATAGCACACAATATAAACTCTGAATTTTTTTCCTGTTCTTCCTGTTTCTTAAGATTTGTGTGTGGGTTCCGTGTGGAGAAGTTTAGAGCCGTTATTAGTGGCAATGATTGAATTCATTTCCCTTTTAGTGACACAGACAGCACAAATGCTGTCAGCTATTTAGTTCTTCTGTCTGGGTTCTGATCTTGTTTGCCTGTAGTTTGTTCCAGTGTATTTCCACATTTTGTGGAATAGAGGAGCGTGGGGCACCGTCAGCTGGGCTCTCCCTTGACGCTGGGATGGGCTGCCTCAGGGTGTTTGTGTCCATCAGGAGACAGCCTGTTCTGCCACCAAGAATGAAGACATTTTGGGAACAAATTCATCTTGCAGAATGGCAAAAAAATTCATTCCCCACAGGCCTTGGCAACAACAAGGTGACAGGCCCTACACAGACTAAGCATGCCTGGAGCTCTGACTTTGGGCTATATTTCATTCCAAAGTCCCAGAAAGGTGACTGTGAGACACGCTCTTCATGGGCATCGAATGGGAGGAGCTTGATGGTCTGCATATGTGTGGCCGTGCTTCCTGCTTCTTTGCCAACTCACAAGGGTTGGAATTCCTGAAACACCCGAGCACGCCTGCCTCCGAGGTTGTCTGACTGCTGGCGAGATGCTAGTCAAACAGCTTTCCTCATCAGCGTGATGCTGGGGAGGTAGCAACCGTACTCTTAGTGTTTACCTGTTTCTGTGTTGTAAACTCTCCCACTATGGGCAGTTCCCAGCTCTGCTGTAAATGTCTTAGGAAGAGACCAGCGAGTGTCCCTACTGTGCTCAGTCCTGTGGGCAGGTGGAGGCTCCTGACAGTCTTTCGTGTAGCCTTCCCAGAAAACTGACTGTGGTTTAACATGCTCTCCATGTAGCACAAATTTCTTAGTGTATTTGGGGTGAATGGAATCTTGGAATAAGATCTGTTTGAAAGGGGATCCCCAGTTTTACACTATCCACATGAATCGAACAGATAGTTCTTTTTTTTTTTTTTTTTTAAATAAAAGAGGACTTTAGAGGCCTACGAGGCATTCGACTTAAATTATATATCATCAAACCATCCAAGGAGCAGGAGGGCTGTTGGGATTAGAGTGGCTGCTCATCAGCTTGCAGGTCTAGTTGAGGAAGCAGAGGGGGCAGACATCTTTGTTGAAATGGCAAGAACGGCTGGTAATTTTACATCTTCTGGATTTCTTGCGAGCCAAAGCTTTTCAACAGCTTGCAATTTCCCAGTGAAGAAATAAGGGGAAACCAATGAGTCAGTTTGTTCCGTTTCTACAGCCTGTCTGCAGGGCCATGACGCACAATGACTGGCGGCCGAGACAGTGCACCCGGTTTGTACAGGGGTGGTGGTAATGCTGTTTCCTGGTGTGGCGGAGACTCCCCTGCAGTGGTGGTCCTGTGGTGCCTCTGGTTTAGAATTTTTACCTTAGTTTTGGCTACTACTTGTGAAGGGAAGACACTGCCCTCTCTTGATGATAAGGACACAGACCCCAGTTCCTGGCTTTCTCCTCCACATAGCTGCAGAACATTGTGCTGCATCTCACACAGCGTGTCACTCTGTGTGGGTCTGCGATGCTATAGTAACCTCAGGAAATCCTTAACATCCAAGCACAACTTTCCCATAAAGTGCAGGGCAAAGCGATGTGGATGAGCAATGGTGATGCCGGCGTCGGGGAAGAGGGGCCGTGGGTGACCATGAAGCCCTTGGGTGCGTGCCACAAGTGCTGTGCATAGAAGGGTCCTGGAAGGGTCTGTCATGTACTGAGTGAACACACAAGGACACAGAGTGCCAAGTGATGCCATCTGAACATTATGGCAGGAAGGCTCATTCTTTGAAAGGCCGGATGCTTCAAGTGAGCTCTTTTACCCAGTTACTGCAATTATTTATACCACCTTTTCCTTTTCAAAAAAGAATTGAGGTTGTACAAATAGGATGCCATATGATATGATTCATAAACTAAGAATAACGAGCACTGAGCTAAATGGAGACGGTAAATGCCGAAAGCTGTGGAGACTCGCGGTCTTAGCGCTCGGTGCCACCGCTGAGTGAGCAGAATGGCCGTTTCCCTGCTTTTACCCCCTCTCTCCACCAGCCAGAGACAGCAGAAAAGCCTCTCACGTATCACAGGACTTAATTTCATAAACTGAAAATGACTATCTGAAAATTGGTTGTGTTTCAGAATTACCACCAGAATGTAAGGTTATAGACCAACAGTTTTAGGACCAAAATAGCTTTATTCAATGTGGCTTTTCTTCACCCATAGGGTCCCATTGTATTTTAGATGGCAGGTTTTTTTTGTTTTTTGTTTTTTTCCATTAAGGTAGAGAACTGTTGGCCGCAGTAGAAATACAGCCCAGAATGAATTGTGTTTAGGCACATCCCTGCAGTGGACTCCTATATGGAGCCTGAGCTGTTGCCACCCACAGACTTGTTCACTCTTCACACAGCTTCCTGGTTGGTGGGAGTTTGGTGTGAAGACAAGAGGTCCTGAGGCCCAAGGCCAGATGCTCTTGATTCTCCCCTGAGAAGTTTCAGACTCGCCCTGTAATTTGAGCAGTGTGCCTCGATAATATCCTTCAAGGTCACTGGAGAAAGCTGTGCAGGCCACCGCAGCTCTCTGGGGCTGGGAGTACCGAGGTTAACTTTCCAAGGGGCTCTCAGCTTCTCCCAACTACAGTTTCCTGTTTGGGAAAGCGAGGGAAGAGTTCTCTCACCTCGTGCTGTGGTCCTTTCCAAGCCTACTTGGCGGAATGCTGATCTGAGCACCATGGGTTTAACTAACATCGCAGAACGTGCTCTGGGTAATCGAGAGAGGAAGTGACCAGCCAGCTCATGGTACTTTAGAGGGCTTTTTCAAAAAGCACTTATATAGAGAGCTTTTTAAAAAGAGGTTTGTTAGCGGTAGTATTTGTAGTTGGATGTTCTGAAGTCTGGTCTGCCGTAAAAAGCCATGGGCTTGCCAGATCTCCTTCAGGACTCATCCTGTTTCTCCATCCACAATGCTTTAGAGCTCCCCGCACCCTTGCTATCTTAGGGATATCTTAGGATGCTCCCTGCTCCAGGGAGAATGCTACGGAGTATCTCAGCACAGTGTTGCACAGCCCACCCCCACCCCACTGGCATCTGGTGCGATGTGGCTGACACACAACTCCCTTCTAGATAAACAGTAAACACACACACACACACACACACACACACACACACACACACACACACACACACACACTCTGTTAGTTTCTCCATGTTGCATCTCCCACTGCTCTGAACCTCTGTTCTTGTTACATTAACCATGGCTTTGTCTTGCTGAACACTGTATTTTTTCCCTAGTTGTCCCATTCTTTTCCTACCCATTCCTTTATAAACTACGTTAAATTGGTGCTAATGCAAGTCAAGGTCATGTGCATTCATACCTGCCTAAAACTGGTGGCAAAAATGAAGGTTGATACTGGTGTTATGGTAGACCACCAAACATAGTCTAAGCGCTAAGTCACCAAAGACAAGGGATGGCCTTAGGCTACCTGCCTCTTATTATTACAAAACAAAATGATGGTCTCCTGTGGGGTGGGTATAAAATGGAAACCTAGCAGTTCTCACTCTCCTCTTAGTTGTGTTGGGCCAAGCTCCCAGCCAGCAGGGTTAGTCAGGTGACTCAGGTGGCCCAACCCAGGACTTAGTCATGTTCCTTAGCAGGAACAGGAGAGGCTGCCCATCCAGGACTTGGCTACTGTGGCAGAGGAAGGGCTTGGAGGAGGTGTGGAGGTGTTCCTAGGCTTTCAGAATTTACAGCTTCTCCCAGCTTGTAACTCAGGCAAGAGAGCAGGAAGCGTTGATCCACGTGAGTTCATATGTGGAACACTGAGACTGGAAATGGCTTCAAGTCACTGCTAAGAACTTGGGGGGGGGTGTTCCATATTGTCATAATTTCCAAAGATGCCTCTGAGGTTGGAGTGTGGGCATGAAACAGGAGAGGAGTGTGTGGAGCCAGGATGGGTGGAAAGCGTTAGGACATCCATGACTTTTGTCATACTGTGGCTCTGTCATGGTTTCCACACCCTGCATGGATCCACTGCATGCTCAAAAAGTGGTCCTTCTGTTGTCTCACGTAATAATGAACTGTTAAAGTTTGGTCAAACACTTGGCACCATGTCTCTCCAGGTGTGTAGGGTCCCCTTAAAGCTAAGAGGGGCTTTCTCATGGGACACACATAGTTAGAAGCCTTGAGCTATTGTAGTACTTCCTGTGGGGAGGGAGGGTCTGTTTTCCTTAGGGTTTTGTTCAGTGTGTTGAATAGGGCAGAAGGACTCTACCCTGACTGAACAAAACCATCAAATGTGGTCTTTGAAGAAAGCTAACTTGGCCTTTTTGGGATGAAAAATATTATAGAGAGGAGGCATGTGTGATAACATGTGAATGAAGTCTTCACAGACCCCACAGAATCTCCATGATTGCACCATGTAGGAGCCTGTACCATAGAACCCCACTCACCAGCTGTGTAACATATATGAGAAACAGTTCTGTGATTTAGGATTAGATTGCTGTGGACATGTGAAGATGCCTCACTCAACATTGCCTGTATTTCTATGTCTTCATGTTTCCACTGGTGCCTCAGACACCCCCTTACTGGGCCCTAAACTTCCAAGCTGGTTCTTATACTCCCCAATATGTGTGTTCCTAGGAAACCTTATTTCTCAGCAGATTTTTTTTCTTGGAACTATTCTTATAGGACAGCCCTCAGGAGGGCCAGCCTTTTGTGGATAAGGACAACTCAAGTGACAAGAGGGCTGTGCTTTGCCTCTCTGATACATGTAAGCTTCACTTTGTAGAGCGGAGAGTCTGGTCCTTAGACAGATTCTGTGTGTACTACTACAGATGAGATGTTGAGGTGTCTTGTAATGCTGTTTGGATGTTCCATATTTAAACATTTTTGAAATGATTGTGTCTGTTACCTTCCCAGATCTGTCCTGAGTGCAGAGGACATTTTATTGTCATTGCCATTTGTGCCTATGTGTGCGTGCATGTGTACTCAAAGATTTTTAGATGCAGGCTCCTGCTTTCAAATGTGCCTGTTATTTGTTGAAGTCATTTAAAATCCCCTAAGATGATGAGTGCTGTTGATAGTTAAGCCTGTAATAGAAATGAGGTCTACCAGTTGTCTGGCTCAATTCACAGGGATTTAAACAGTCCACATAGAGTTCAAATACTTCCTGCCTGTGCTGTTGGGTAAAACACAAATGTTTTCAAGAGACTTCAGCTTCCCCACATGTAACTTGATCTCCAATCGGTGGCCTGGCTATTGGCCTTGGTCTTTGGCAGACAACAGCTGAGAGATGAACGTGAGCAATGTGGTAATTGCTAAGGTTTGCTTCAGGAGGATTAGAGTGTGATGCCAGTTCCCGCTACTTCTTCCCTAAGGAAGGAATGGCCCACTCTTTTATTATTTGTTTTTATAGAGTTTTAGATGTAGCATATTTGGGTTGAGGTAAATGATTTGAGTGAATGATAAACTGTTATAGTATATTTATGGGTTATTGAAGATTTTGAACAATGTTATTTAAAAAATTACATTATAATCAACACATCAGCTGGATGTCAGAAGCCATATTTTGAGAGTAAGGAGTCTTGGAATGTAAGAGTGAATTACTTGGTATGAAAATGACAGGCTGAGATGCAGGCTTGAAGTGTGTCTGTGTTGGGGAGTAGGCTAAACAATAGGACAGTAGGGATGGTAACAACAGGGACCCTGTCTCAAGTGAGTTTTCGGCCCTTGATTGTGAGGTTCCGGGATCGGCAGTATGCTCTAGCCTCTCTCCTTTTGCTACATGTTGAGTGCTGCCTGGAGAGAAGGAGGGAAGCAAAGTAGGGTTCTGCAGAACCTGTGCTGCCTTTGAACCAAAGACAGAGGTGTCCTGAGCTCAATAGCATTCATCCTGTGTCAACATGTGCCCGCTTACGGTTGTACCCATCTGGGGACAGAAACACCATATCGGCATGACCCTTAAGACTGAGAAGAATGTTGGTGGTCTCTGGAGAAATGGAGAGAAAATATTAGAGATTGCAAGGGTTCTGCACATTGTCACACACTTGACTTTCCTCTGAAGGACAGAGGCTCTTCGTGTGTGATTTGCCTGAACCACTAACTTCCCTTCTTGTCATGGAGAGCTTTAACACATGCAAATTAGCTTGGTGGAGATCTGCCTATACATACACCCGGTGTTTTTGCTGTCTGTTCAGATACTGTCCTATACCTATACCTGTTGCCTAACAGTTTCCCCTGAAACTGAAAACACTCCATCCTCTAGGGAAGCTCTTTCAGCAGGAAGGTAAACAACTAAAAATGATGCCAGGAAGTCCCTGAAACTTACCAGATTCACTCAGCCCCTCCTAGCCACAGTAAGGAAAGCACAAAATGCTGAGAGTTCCCTTTCAGATTAGCAAAGCTGAGCTGCAAAGAAGACCCTCAGCCAAGCCAAGCAGCGAAGACTGAGCTGAGACCAGCTGCCTGGAAGAAACAGAAACTGGCTGAGCTGCCTGGCAGCGGTTTAGAGCAACTGAGCCACCTACAAAGGACAGTCTCCAGCCTGTTGAGCTGCTGCAGGCAGTGCAGTGTGCCCAACTTTGTGAAATGTCACCCCTGCTGGAACGGGCCTTGGTGATGCAGCTGTCTTTGGGTCATTTCTGCTTCTGTAACCCCTCATCCACACCCCTATAAGTAACCCCAGTAAAACTCATGATCCATCAAATTGGGCTTTGGTGGTGTTGGGACTTTGCTTTGGGGTCATTAGATATGTGACCCCAGGAAAAGTTTTGTCACACAACAGTGTGACACAGTGTCCACTGTTCTGCAGCACAGCTTGCCCTGTCACGCCTTCCTTCCATGCCCCCGTTCAGGCATATGAAGCCCCCACTCTCTTGTTTCCCCCCATTCTTTTTTCAGGCATTTTGCCTGGGTCTGCAGTGCTACTTCATCCTGTCTGTGGTCACAGCCAACACGCTGCACATTTTCTTTTGACTCCACAGGTCTCCGGGATTTCTTGTCAGAAGCCTGTGATGTACACTGTACAGTCTGCAACTTCCAGTGTTGTCCAGGAGTGCCTGTATGTGTGGTGTTTGTGTACACATAGTGCATGTAGGCCTATGTTGTATGTGGTTTTTTTTCATGGGACATTTATGGATTTTCTGGTGATCTGCTAGCCTTTTCTGCTGTTCCCATATGACAGAGCATGCATGAGTCACCTGTTACTGCAGTGTGGCCACCTGTGTGACAGTGGGGATGGCTCCTTTGCTAGCATGGCTGTGCCCAGCTGCTGTCTGTCTGGGGCCTAGGGCCTAGCTAGTACCTTAGCATGGTGCTTGGCTGTTTTGTTAAGGAGTTGGATAGAGGGAGTTTTTGTCTTCTTGTCAGCATGCAGGACACTTTGAACGGTGGTGTTGAAGCCCAGTTCTCACCTGGGCCCTTCCGGAGCAAACTTGTCACCATTCCCTCTCTGCTCCTGAGAATGCCACCTGCTGCCAACCCCCAGGGGACAGTGAGGGCTTTGACTGGGAGAACTGGAGGGAAAGTTACCTGTCGATCCCTTGTTCAGGGTGGAAGCAGACCTGGAGTTGTATCAGCGAGGTTGGCCGAGGGATGGCAGAGTGGTTTTTGAGTCACTGTGTGTCATAGGTGTCAGGTTTTTGGAGATGACCAGATCCTTGCAGCAAGAGCCATCGACCTTTGTGGTGCCACTGCTTTTTTTGATGGAAGTCAGGGCCATGCCTCCTGGAATTGACCCTGCAGGGCCCTTCTCACTTATGTTCTAAAAGGAGGGTGTAGTGTCAAGGAAGGGCTGCCTTCCTCCTTAAGTCCTAGTCATGTAAAGGGGGCCATCAAGTGCGAGGCACCATATTCCTCCTTTTGAGGTTTAGAAGTCTGAATATTTGTCAAAAAATTCCAACCCAAACATTTTATAATAAAGCCAGGGATGCATTTTATTGTAAAAACACTATACTAAATGAAAAGGCCCTCAAACTATTACTTAATTATTTTTAAAACCAAGTTTTGATTAGGATTTCTAAAATATTTATTTTTATTATGTTTTGAATTGCATGTATGCATATGTGTCTGCGTATAGGTATATACATGTGACTACAGGTGGCCATGGAAGCCAGAGGCATTAGGTCCCTGGAGCTAGTTACAGGTGGTTGTGAGCTGTTCTTTGTGCTGTGCTGGATGCTAGGAATCCAACTTGGTCCTCTGGATGAGCAGTAAGTGTTTTCAACCACTGAACCATTGCTCTGGCCCCCTTGATTGAATTTATAGATAAGCTTAGGTGCCACCTAGTGTAGGGAACCAGGGGCCACTGTGTCTATTGCTTGTCTAGTGAGGCCTCGGATCCTGCAGCCTCCGCCACACCCAGTTCAGCACACTGAGCTTCCCTCCCTCACAGCCGAGCCGCAGCTTCCTGTAAAGACAGTGATGGATTTCCCACGTGGGCTGGCTTATTTAGCAGCACAGTGTCATTGCTCGACAGTTTTCAGGTGGCGTATAAATCACACTCAAACCACTTGATTTATAGCAGCCATTTCCTCAGGTAGGAGTCGGGGTTAATTTGCAGAGATATTAAGGACTGATGCACAAATAATGAAATTGAGAAAGGAAAATGTTTCTCATGGCAACACGAAGCTGAGAACTTTAGAGCTGAAAGACAGTGGGCGTGGTCTGGGTGCTCAGAGCCTGGGGTCCTGGATATGAGACCTTGGGGGGCATGTTAGCATGAAGCTGCTATGTGCCAAACTCTACTGCTGCACGGACCGTGGAAGAAGCTGTAAGGCCTCCCTCAGGTGTCCCTGTGGCTGGGAAGGGGCTCTATCTATATGTGAATCGGCAGACAGCCTTTTCTGGAGCTGTTCCAACAGTCAGATATCTTGGAGAGTTCAGAGGACCCTGAGGAGAATGGTCACTCCAGGCACAGGTGTGCTACACCGATGTCAGACACTTTCTGTGTCATCACTTGGTACTTCCCCCCCGTCCCCTCCCCCTAAACAAGGTTTCTCTGTGTAGTCTTGGGCTCAGTTTGTAGACCAGGCTGGCTTCGAATTTACAGCGATCCGCCTGCCTCTGCCTCCCTGAGTGCTGGGATTAAAGGTGTGGGCTACCACGCCTGGCTCATTTGGTACTTTTTACCCAGGATGAGGCAGTTTCCAAGGGCTTCTCCTGACACTGAGAATGAAGTTTATCCCTGAAGTTCCTGGTTCTGAAGGCAGCCGTGTTGCTGTTTAGGGTTTTTTTTTTCCCTCCTAAGAGGAAAACAGTTGGTGACATTTAAATGCATCTTTGGCATTCCAGAGTTGGGAGGCATTTTACCAATTTGTGTGACTCCTGGATGGGCCTGCTAGGAGGTGGCAGAAGTATTTTAACTGAGCCGAATAGGTGCTTGTATCCGAAGATCTGCTGCTAGAGAGTGAGACAGGAGAAAGGTGAACTAATTAAGGGAAAGCCTTGTAGAGAAGGCCTTGAAGACAACAAAACCAGCCCAGGATGGCCAGCATCAGCAGCCCGTCACATGCTGTGGAGTGGTGTAGTGGCTGTTGGCAGGCAGAAGTTGCCCCTGTGTTTTGGGTCAGATCAGAAAAGCATTGTCTTCTAAAGAGAGGGGCTATCCATGTGTTCTCAGGAGGATGAGTTGGGCTGCTTTGGGGTCTGCAGCTGCCCGTACAAGTCACCTTAGAGCACAAGTTGCATTTAGTGCCACCCATGTGAGGACAGAGAGAATACACATTTGGAAGAGGGGCTCAGAGCAAGACCTCTTGGCTGCACTTCCTCCAGGAATATACCCAGGGTTGGTATAGCTGAGTCATATAGTAATTCTCGCTTTAGTTTTTTTGAGGAACCCGCCCCTGCCCCCACAAGCCAATTTCCACAGTGGCTCCAACAGTTCACACTCCCAGAAGAAGTTAAGTAAAGGTTCCTCTTTGCCTGCATCCTTGCCAGCACTTACTGTTTGTTTTCTCGATTGTAGCCTTCCCGACTGCTTGAGATGGAATCTCGTTTCCCTGATAGTGGAAGGCGTTGAACATTTTCTTTCATATATATCTTGGCCGTCTGTACTTCTAAATTTGAAAAGTGTTCAGTTCGTTTACCCATTTAATAATTGGATTACCTGCTCTTTTGTTATTAAATTGTTCTTAGTTCTTTTTATATCTAGCTATTAGTCCTCTGTCGGATGAATGGCTGCCAGTGATTTTTTTCCCTCTTCTGTAGCTGCCTCTTTGTTCTGGTGATTCTTTTGTTGTAAGGAAGGTTTTTAATTTGATGAGCTTCCATTTGTCAGCCCTTGCTATGATTCCGCGAGCTCCCAGAGTCCTAGTCAGTGATCACCATTGACGTCGTACATTGAAATGTTTCAGTAGAGACACCTGCGTACTGATGTTTATTACTTCACTGCTCACAATAGCCATGTCACGGAACCCAGCCTAGGTGTCTGTCAGAATGAATAAAATGAATAAAAAATGTGGTATACACACACAATAGAGCATTACTTGGTCATAAAGAAAAATGAAATCATGTCATTTACAGGAGAATGGATGTGACTAGAGGCAGGAGAATGGATGTGACTAGAGACTATCATGCTAAGCAAAATCAGACAGACTTAGAAAGAGAAGTACCACGTTTCCCCCATATTTAGTCTCAGCATAAGAAAAGAAAGATGAAGTAGGAAAGGGACTCTAGGGTCTCCCCTAGATGAGCGGGAGGTGACAGTGAAAGATGATGTAGCAAGGATGGCAAAGGTCAAAGTGCATGAGATGCATACAGTTGCACAGGTGAAACCTTGTTTGTGTGATCAGAGTATAGTTATTAGCAAAAAGAATATGCGTTCTCTGTTGCCATATACCAAGGACTGCCCCTGTTGGCCATGTTATAGCCCTAGAGTGCTGAGCAGTATGATTGGGTAGTCTTCAAGCGTTACCCCGGATGTGGTACCTCGCCAGGCTGTGAGGATAGGAAGTCCCTCCCTCTGGGACCTGTACCCCTCTATTTGTCCTATTTCATAGTGTGAGCTTTGTACCAATACCTGTGACTGCTGGTGCTGTCCTGACATGCAGCTGAGAGCCCTGTGTGTAGCAGCATGGGTGGAGGCAGGCAGGATGGATTTCTGGGCTCTGGGCTGCAGTCAGTGTTGAGGAAGGAGTGGAGTCTCTAGGATGTATAGCAACAGGGCACAGTGGAGCCAACTGGGGTTTCTTGCCAAGGTGTTGACAAGTGAACCCTGAAGATACATCTTGGAAGCTTCAAAAAGTCTCTGTTCATTATATTTGGGCTTCTTGGCAGCATCTGTGAGCTGTTTTCATTTTGATGGTGATGGAGTGGTGGGGGCATGCTAGCTTTGGCAGCTTGCAGCAGTGCAAGTGGCTTTGTTTTTTTGTTTTTTTTTTTTCATTTTAAACTTTTTTATTATTTATTTACTTTACATCCCAATCACACCTTCCCTTCCCTCCTCTTTTCTCAGTTCTTTTATGTCCACCCCACCTACACCCCTCCTCCGCCTCTGCCAACCAGAGAGCATGCACGGGACAGACCTAGGTCCCCCGCACGTATATGACAGTTGCAAAACTGGGTTTTCCTGTGGGGCTCCTAAAGCCAGGAACAGGGACTGCCTCTGACTATACTGTCTGCCTTTGATTCCTTTCCCCTAAGTGGGCTGCCTTGTCTGGCCTCAGTAGAAGAAAGTGTGCCTAAATCTTACTGCAACTTGATGTGCCAAGGCTGGGCGATATCCACGGGTGGCTTTGCTTTTGTATTTACATGTCAGTGGGCAGTGATCTAGACAGAGATGCACTGGCTAGGCAGGGAAACTGTCCTGTGGGATGCTGGAAGAGAGAGCGGAGCAGGGAACAGGGAACCTGGATCTGGTAGATGGAGCTCCATGAGCAGCCCTGATGTCCACATGGCAGGTAAGATTGTCCCATGGCCTTTATTTGAAAGCGTTATTGGTCAGAATTATTATTATTTTTAATCAGGATCAAATCTTTAATTTTCAGTCGGATACCAGAAAGTTAAAGAAGAATAGGTATAATGTTTATTCATGAGCTTATATAAAGGTTGAAAACAGGAAAAATCAAGCTGTAGAGAATAAAAATTACATAATAAACATATAAAGTATGTGCCCTTAAAACAGATGCTAAGAGAAGTGGAGCAGCCAAGGTGTGTGTGTGTGTGTGTGTGTGTGTGTGTGTCTGTCTGTCTGTCTGTCTGTCTCTGTGTGTATGCACATGCACATGTACATGTGTGTGTTTTTACATGTCGACACATGGTGGAAGGAGCAAGGGATGCCACTGACATCCTTGCTGCTGCAATCCAATCCTGGCTCAGCAGGGGAAGTCCCTGAGACTCACAGGACATTTTGATCTTTTCTAAGTGGTTAAGGCCCAATGCCTGGTTCTTGAGATGCTATGCAGTGAAGGGCAATGTGACTTTAAGCTTCTGCTTCTGCTACCTTTAGGCCCAGGGCCTTGCTGATTCTAGGGCGGGGTCATCCAGGGCAGCTAGTTCCCAAAGATCCCAAAGGATGGTCTACAGTATTATTTTTCACAGCAACCCCCCCTCTTCCCCTCTTCCCTGCGGAGCACACTGGGGTTCACTATCTATTTGTCTGATGGTGCCCATCCTGCCCTGACCCTGAGACCTGTACCACCCTATCTGCCCCAGTTTCTCATATCCATCACAGACCACTTAACTAGCCAGTCCCAGCTGCCTTCTCCTAGCCTTGCTGTCCCCACTCCTTCCTGGGAAGCCTTGGTAAAGGCTTCTACATTTCCTATATCTTGCTGCGTTCCCAACTGACTCCTACTTCCCTGATGTGGACTAAAAGGTTTCCAGGCCAGGCAACCTCTCCCCAGGGAGACATTTTTGCTAGAGGCAAATGGGAGTTCACAGTAGGTATCTGGCCGATGGCCAGGCTCCTGGATCAGAGCCTAGCAGGTGGGCAGAAGAGGCTGCCCAGTAGCTGCCTTTGGTATTAGAGTCAGTGAGCCTGTCAGAAAGATGTTGGCATGTGGGGCAAAGCAGGTAAAAAGGCTGAGCATTGAAAGAAAAGAAGAGCCCTTCCTTCTCAGCCAGGCTGGCTATAGGCTGCATAATAGCCCAGGAAGCTCCACATGCATGCATGGTGAGGAGGCTGCATGAGGTAGGAGGACCAGCACTGTCCCCAGCAGGACTGAACCAGGAACAGCGAGTGGGGGCTACTTGAGCAAAAGCTGCTCTGTTTGAGCTGAGTGAAGAACCCAGTTCCAGGGGGTCAGACACTAGGAAGGAAAACAGCCAGGGAGCTGGACTGAAGAGGATAGTGAAAATCCCCGAGGGAGGACGGCGGGCACTCTGTGGGAGCATCCTTTTGGAGGCTGGCACATGTTTTCAGAAGGAATCTACTCTAGGGAATTCTTACTGACTGGAAGAAACAGTGGAAGGTTTCTGTTGCCAGAGCAGACCTTTTGTTACTGGACTGTGTTAATTGAATGGTTGAAAGTCACTGAAAGTGTTGAGGATCTAGGGCTTCAGGCTCTCGAGTCTGTTTGCATGTGTAAAGCTAACACTCAGGAAAAATGTGTGCAGGAAGACACCTGGGTAGCTGGCTCAGTGTCCAAGCAGCCCAGGGCTGACTCCAACCCTCCCCAATCCAAGCAGATAGATTCCTGGGCGAGGGTCTGACCTCTGTAGCTGAGGGGTTCTTGTCAGCGCAGGCAGAACAGTAGAAAGAGCATTTCTCCTTAACAGGGAAGTTGGGGCCGTGAGAGAAAGGAGTGTGGTGTTGCTTCTCAGAGAAGTGTGCTTACTGCTGTGTGTTCTCATCACTTATGCAGATGGAGAGACAAGGGGACTCAGGGTCACAGTTGGGAGTTTCCCCTTTCACAGCTGCTCCGAGGATTGCAGGCTCAGAGCCCCCAGAACTATACCCGGAGAATGATAAGGCATGGTATGGTAAACGCCAAAAATACAGAAGGGACCAGAACCCAGACATGTGCACAGACACCAAGGACCCAGTTACAGTGAAGTGTGTCAGGTCACAACACAGCATCACCAGGAAAGCACATGTGTGGCAGAAAGGGTGCCCGCAGACGCGGAGATTCCTGAGGAATCTCCCAGGTGCCCATCCAGCCCTGATGGAGTGAGGCCATGCTATGTCCTGGAGTGTAGATAGATGACCGGTGCCTGGCATAGCCAAAGGAAGGGCTTTCCAAGCAAGCTCCAGTGCCCACAGTGTTCATCCACCCGCACTCTTAGCCTTGGGGAGCCCTTGTTTCTGGGGTAGAAGACAGAAGAGTGTAAACCTCACGTGTGTGTCACATTGTCTTGTTCTGTGTCTGTGATGTATCATCCATGCCTGTTGCAAGACTTGGTTACCCAGTGAAGGCCTTGTGTCATCATCCTATGTGTTGCCTGGGAGAGAGTTTCCTGCTGCCCTTTGTCAGCACCCTGCCCCTTGCTCTTAGCTTCTAGCTGCTATCCTCATAAAAGAACCTGCACACAGGCTTCTGAGTCTGGGGCAGTTACCCAGGACCCCCACAGGCCAAACATAACGTCTTACAGCGCTTTGGTATACTCACAGCGAGACTCCAAGCGCAAGTCCTTCCCCACAGTCTGTGCTGGGACAGTTTCTTAGCGTGGAGGAAGGAAACCAGAAAAATGGCTTTAGGTGGAAGAAACCCAAAGAAAAATACACATGGTCATGCTTTAATGATTAAGAAATAAGAAGTAAGATAATAAGATGCCAGGCAACAGATATTAGATTATGTGAGGTTTATTAAATGAGCATGGAGAGAGAAGGAAAGGGGGGAGGGGTAAGAGAGGGAGGGAGGGAGGGAGGGAGGGAGGGAGGGAGAGAGAGAGAGAGAGAGAGAGAGAGGAATAGAGAAAGGAAGGAGGTAGGTAAGAGAGGAAGAGAGAGGAAGACAGAGGGGGTAAGAGGTAAGAGAGGGAGCCAGGAGAGGAGGGTTTGGCTTTTTATATAGGCCTGGGTAGGGCCACGCCCCCGTGGCAGATGGGCAATGACATCACAGGTAGGTAGACTGAAGAAGCAGAATTCTAACACATGCTCTATAACTTATGATTTTTTTCTTTTCTATAAAAACTCAGGAGTAGAACAGTTGATCAGTTTGAGGGAGGCTGGGCGCTGTCCTTGCTTCCCACCCTGTGAGATCATGGAGAAGGAGATGATGTTTATGTCAGCTCAGGTCTCCTGCATTACCAGGTGCCTGTTAAAGGGCGCCCACTTGATGCTTGCAAAAGCCCTGCAGGTGGTGGTGTTGTCCTGGTTGGTCAGAAGGACGTGCTGGGTCTCAGGGCGTGATTGGCACATCTTTAAAAATTTTTTTGTTAATTTATTCATATTACATCTCAATTGTTAGCCCATCCCTTGTATCCCCCCATTCCTCCCTCCTTCTCGCTTTTCCCCCCTACTCTGCTCCCCTATGACTGTGACTGAGGGGGACCTCCTCCCCCTGTATATGCTCATAGGGTATGAAGTCTCTTTTGGTAGCCTGCTATCCTTCCTCTGAGTGCCACCAGGCCTCCCCATCCAGGGGATGTGGTCAAATATGGGACACCCAGAGTTCGTGTGAAAGTCAGACCCCACTCTCCACTCAACTGTGGAGAATGTCTTGTCCATTGGCTAGATCTGGGCTGGGGTTTGATGCTTACTGCACGTATACTCCTTGGGTGGTGATATTGTTTGAGCCGGACCCCTGGGCCCAGATCACCCATCATGATGTTCTTCCTGTAGGTTTCTAGGACTCTCTGGCTTCTTCTATTTCCCCATTCTCCCATGCTTCTCTCAGCTAGAGTCCCAATAGGATGTCCTCTCCTCTGTCCCACTTTCTTGATAAGTGAAGACTTTCATGGGACATGCCCCTTGGGCTAGTGTCCAGATATAAGTGAGTATATACCATTTGACTCTTTCTGCTTCTGGGTGAACTCACTCATTATGATCATTTCTAGTTCAATCTGTTTGTCTACAAATTTCGGAAATTCAAGCAACACCACATGCTGGCAAGGATGTGTAGAAAGAGAAACACTCCTTCATTGCTGGTGGGAATGCAAACTCATACAACCACTTTCGAAATCTATATGGTGCTATCTCAGAAAACTGGGAATAGGGCTTCCTCAAGACCCAGCTATTCCACTCCTTGGAATATACCCAGAAGAGCTCCAGCACACAACAGAGACATATGCTCTACCGTGTTCATAGCGGCCTTATTCATAATAGCCAGAACATGGAAACAGCCTAAGTGTCCCTCAGCCGAAGATAGGATAAAGAACATTTACACTGTGGAATACTACTCAGCTATTAAAAACAAGGAATTTCTAGCCCATCCCCCTCCTTGCCCTCTCCCCACTGTGATTCCCAGAGGTTGGGTTCTCTGGAACTGGGGTGGGAGCAGAGGGGGAGAAAACAGCTCCTCTGCATTACCTGAGTCCTCCTTGTCACTCCTCCCTCTTAACTGAATGCCTTCCTGTTCAAGGGATCCGCTTTGAGCTCTTCTGAGTGGGTTCTGCTTCAGTTCAGCCTCTTCTCTGTTTCAACTCATTCTCCGTCTGATGCTTGTGGTATTTTGAACTCTACTGTGCCCTCTGGAGGGTGGGGCAGGGTGGGCATGGATAAGCTGTGCAGGGTACCATAGCCATGTGAGACTCAGATGGTAGGCACAGGCTATCTGGGGAGCCAGAGCTCCCCCCATGTTCCTTAGCAGGAGACTGTTTATGCACAAAAGAAAATAGCCAGGACACGCAGGTGCCCCCCTACCCCCGCCATGCAAAAAAACAGAACTAGAGGGCGGCTTTCTTCCCCAAGCTGGTATTTCTTCCAGCCTCACCTCAACTTCTGAATGGTCTCTTACATCTCTACCAGTATCCTTTCTTTTTCCTGTTTAACCTTCCTAAATAATGCTGATGTGGTTTCTGAGAGCGTCTTTGCTAGGCTTCTACTACTAGGAAAAGTTTAGTCCTGGGGACAGAAGCTCAGGCCTGACAGAGCTCTGTATTGTTTTGTGTGATGTTAGCAATGACTTCTGCTGTGACCTTTTGGATGACACCAGTGCCCCAGGTCATTTCCTCCTGTGATCTGATCGTTCCCCTTTCCTTCTGAGTCTCATAGCCAGAAAGATTTGCAGTTTGCCTGGACGTCATTGTATAACTAGCATCATCACATGGTTTGGGAGGCCCTGACACGTGGCCCATGGATTAAGGAAGTGCTACCAGGACAAAATACACACAGCCTCTGAAGACAACATAAAAACATACAAGTAGTCTGTAATATTCCATGCAGGTTGCATGCATGTTGAAATGATGATATTTTACGACCAGAGAGATGGCCCCGCAGTGAAAAGCACTTGCTGTTCTTCAGAGGACTTGGGGTCAGTTCCCATCATGCACATGGTGGCTGAGCCATCTGTAACTATAGTTCCCTGGAAACCCTTCTGACCTCTGCAGGCGCCAAGCATGTATGTGGTGCATATGCATACATGCAAGGGAAATACCCATACATACAAAATAAATATATTTTGAGAGAGATGATGACATAGTTAGAATTAACCTACCCTGTATCTTTTTATTTTTTTCAATGTGGTTAGTGGAAAATGTAAAAGGCATGCATGGCTCTGATTGTCTGACTGCTGGCTGAGCAGCTCCATGCCAGTCATGGATCCCTCTTATAGAGCACAGATCGCAGCATGTGGCAGTATTTTGCATGTTATATGAGCTCAAATTTCCTGTTTACTCCTATCTTATAACTCCCCTCCATACAAAGTGTGTTTTTTAACCCATTGAACATTGGTGGCATTTACTATGTACACCTGGGTTAGGTCTTTTGTTTTTTAGGAGGATAAGATTTCTGTGCTTATAAACATATTAGTCCTGTGTACAGTACTTGAAGGGATTGATCAGTGGGGAACAGGGCCATGGGAGTTGCAGTGGCTGGCTTTCGTCAGTAGATGGACAAGCTGCAGGGAGGGCCTGTCCTGGAGTTTCCAAACCCCAAAAGGTGAACCCTGCATGCCATGCAAAGTGAGAATTTGGAAGGATGTTTGCATGCTGACCCAGGGTCCCTTGTGGGCCCTTCTGTGGGTTATTCTTTCTGAAGGATCCGGCTGAGAATTTTATGTCACTTGTCATATGTGTTTACAGATAGGCCTTGCTTCAGGGAAGGTCTGTGGCATCTTTTTGGGTCTCACTGCAAGGGTCTCATTGTGTAGCCCAAGGTGGCCTTGAACTTGCTGTCCCAGCCTCCCAAGTGCCAGGATTACAGGGATCAGCGTACACTCCTGATTGGTCAACTGTTTGGAATTTTAAAAAGTGTCTGAATTGTTAAACAATGGTGGCAGTGTGGGGCTGAGAGGAGGGATGTCTGGATGAATATCCTGCTGATTTCCTGAGAATGAAAGGAAAGGCATTTTATCAGCCTTTTGAATAGATTAAAAAACGAATTGAAGTGAGCCTACAGGGGGAAAGTGTTTCCTGTGGTGCATGGCGGGGGGGGGGGGGGGGGGGGGGGGGGAGGATTTCAGTCAGCTGTGGTCACTCTCTTGGATGCTCTGCCAGCCTCACCCCTGTGCAGAGGTGGAGCATGATCTATACTCCCCCTTTTAAATGCCCATTTACATGTCCACCGGACTCTAACAAGCAGGCCTGACGTCTCCTGTGCATAGAGTGCAGGTGATTGCATTTGCAAGGTGTGTTCATAGATCTCCCTGCTAGAATGTCACATGGGGGTAGGGGTGGGGTGGGCTGACTTGGTCCCTGTAAGTCCCCTTCCCGCAGCTGTTCTCAGGGTCAGCACAGTTCACTTGAGCTGTGGAACTGATGTTTGGTTGCTCTGGGAAAATACTGCCTCCCAGGAAGCCCTTTGGCTTGGTGTGTCGCATGTTCAAGTACAGACAAGGGTACACTTAAAGGGCCCCTCCCACACCATCCTTTGCCTTTCTGGCACTTAGGTAGCAGAGGCTCCTGTTGGTACCCTCTGGCGATGGCGATGCTTCACACACATGCACCTGTTCATCCTCGTGCCATAGTAACAATCAAAGCAAAAGGGATGCTGTACATGTTGCATCATCTGTGCACCTCTTAAAAGTCACACAGAAGCTTCAACATTTCTCTCAAAGTAACAACAAACTGCTTGTTCAGTGACCACAGTGGGAGAGGCTGTTCTCAAGAGATGCTAGGGAACGCAGCTCTGGGGAGTTTCACATGGGATGTGGGGTCAGATGCGCACAGCTGGAGCACGGTAGGCTCCTATGGTCCCATGTATGGTGGCTTGTGAGAGCCGCACAGGGTCCTGCTGTGGTCTTGAGGAACCGGAGCAAGGGGGCAAGGGAGCTGACCAGCAGTGGCTAGAAGGAGCTGGTGGCCTCCTTGTGGTCTTGGACCTAGTAAGTGTTGGGGGCAAGCTCCTTCTCCGAGACCAAGGAAGCCTTGTTTTCCTGTTCTCATCGTATGTGACTTAAGTTACTCTTCTGTCTTCCTCTTCTTTCTCCCATTCTTCCTTTTCTTCTTCCTTCTTCTTTCCTCCTCCTCCTCCTCCTCCTCCTTTTTCTTCTTGTCATAGTGCTGCCTCAGTTACAACAGATTGCCCTGAGTTTAGCTGACTCATTTCTCTGCCCTTCTCAGAGAAGAGGGTAAAATAGCGCGATTGGCATTAAGTCCATCACATAAGAAAGTGCAGAATAAGTCCTGGCTGGGCTTGCGCAGGAGATGGGAAGAGAAACAGCTTTCCCAGGCTCTGGTAGCAGAGAAGCCTCTCTGTGCTGCGGTGAAGATTGGCTTCAGACAGGAAATCAGTGTGAAGTTTGAATCACTCTGTTCTGTTCCAGGATCTGGGAGTGTAATACATGCACTGCCCCAGTGCTTAAAGCACTCAGGGCCATTGGAGACAGCCAGAGGCAGCTTCTAGTGTGATGAGCACATGGGAGAGGCAGATGGCGGGGTGGTGGGGCATGTAGTACCTTGTGCCATTTCTCCTTGGACCGGAAGTTCCCACGGAGATCATTCGGGCTTTGAGAGTGAATGCAAATTTTCTTGGAGAAACAGACAGGGAGAGAATCCAATCTGGGGAGAACAACAGTGTCAGTTTCAGGTGAGTTCTCAGCATGGTATGGGGAAGGAAATACAGTTCGGACTCAGAAACCCTGAGCCTAGAGGTGAGGCCTTGAATGTGCTCCTGGGTCTGTACAGCTCTACCTCCGTTGACCTTGGGCCCAAGTGAGCAGGCATGTAGAGCAAGGCCAAGACCCATGCCTGCCTCCCATCTTGGGAAAGGAACACACATTGGAGACCATTGACTGTGAAGTAGAATCGAAGGACAATATGAGGACACGATCAAGGTGTGATGCAGTGCACGTCTGTTCCAAGTGTAGAAGTCTTCATATTTAGGAGCTTCTGCAGTGGATCTTTGCTACTGTCAGGGCCACAGACAGTGGGACTTGAGGCCCCGTGTAAGGGTGTGCTGTGCTGAGCAATGGCCTCAGTACCTGCAGTCTGGGCAGTTACCCTGATGTGGAGGGAGCCTCTGAGACCACTGCGGGCACTGACTGACAGGTGAGACCGCTGCAGGCACTGACATGTGTTTATCTGTGCTCATCAGCACTCACTTCCAGGCTGAAACGGATATCCCAGCGTATGAGGGAGTCGGAGGCACATCTTCATGATCACAATGCCATTGGCGGCTCCTTAGCAACTGAGGTGCTTGGAATGTAAATGAAGCCTAGAGACCTCGGGACTCAGAGAGCCCCAAAGATATGGCTTAACGTGTGAGTTCTGCTCCTTGTATGACATTTACTTAAATTCTCAAAGTTTTGGTTTCGCCTTTAGAATTGGGGCAATAACGGCGGATCAGGGGATGACCAAACCCCGTGCATGGGAAAGTACACATAGAACAGCTCTCACACTGTAAGGAGGCCCTGGGTGGCTGGAAGGAGGCCAGGAAGCTGGGAGCAGGAGCAGAGTGTGGGGGGAAGGGAGTGAGTCAGTAGTGAGTCAGAGCCAGCTGCACTGTGTGCTCTTACCCTGGGTAGCGTCTACCTCACTGAGCTCAGATTTCTCGTCCTTGCTGTTTGATCTTTCAGATCCCCACAGACTCTAGAGGTTTAATATATGGTCTATACTGCACATGTATATAGGGAGTTATTGCTATGTGACCCAACACAGTGTCAAGAAAGGGGGACACATGGGATGACATCATGGAGGGCAGCAGAGGTGTCCTAGTCCGCTCTAGGAGGCATATACACAAGTCAGCCTTGATGTTCTCACTGTGGTCCAGGAGTACACATGTGAGGTGCCCAGGGCTTCACACTTTCTGCCTCCAATAGGTCTTGGCGTTTAGTTCCAGTGATTGGTAGTTGTCAAATCTGATGTCAGTGTAGGCAGCTGCTTGCCAGATCCCCACCTGCCACTTGCTTCTGGCTCACCCATTGTACCAGATCTTCTCTGAACAGGCTGGGGAAATGAGCCCCACGGTCCACCAAGTTTTGAAAGTCCCAGAGCCTTTCTCCCAAGCTGTGGTTGTTAATATAGCAATATTATTATTGTTTGGAGATAGGCTCTCTATAGCTCATACTGGCCTTGAACTCATGATGGTCCTCCTGCTTCAGCCCTCCTGAATGATAGAATTATGGGCATTTTCCATCATTCCTGGCTGTAAATTATTAGAAAATGTTCAGTTATTCTTCTTGGCTTGAGGAATTGATTTAGGCAAAGCCTGGCTCCTACGACCATAATGCTTTGTTGTGGCACCCTGGAGACAAGCTGAGGGACTCCACTTGAGAGTAGCTCAGCACTGTGGAATCAGTCTCTCTAGTGTTAGTTACTCTTAAGCCCAGTGGTGCCTAAGTCATCTCCCCCATGGAGGCCCTCCTCTGGGTGGCTTTGTCCCTTGTGATTACTGAGTTCAGACCCCGGTTTGAGAAGGCAGCCTGTGGTAGACAGACTTGCTCGTCTGCTGCACATGTTGCTCTCTGCCAATGGTCTGTATGGGCAGAGAGGAGAAGCTACATCTGCCCTCTGTGGTCAGGTAGGTCCAGAGGTTCCAAGGTGACTGGGCTTAGGGCTCATGACTTGGGAAGGTGATGTGGAGCAATAGCCTCAGGAGCAACTGGAAAGTAGAGTGTCGGTTCCTCCCCCCACACCCCCCCAGCTCCTGGCCTTGCCCCTCCTCCTGTTTTCTGGATGCCAGACCTTCATTACCAGAAGTTTCCCCCATCCTCTTGTCATAATTGCAGATGTTTTCTGGCCACTTTCTTTCACACAGGCCTTTCATCGGAAAAGATTGCGTTCCAGGCAGAGAAAGCAAGCATCTTCAGGAGGCCAGATTTGCATATGACCTAAGCCACAGACACACACGCTGCTCAGAAAGTGAGCAGAACAAAGCCTGAATCTTTACAAATGGTTAAAATACTGTTTTTCATAACCTCTCCGCTCACCTTTGATCTGCTCACTTACCCAGTGAGTTGTCGGATGGGACCAGAAGAGATCACAGCCGATCACAGCTTTCCTGGGAGCAGCTGGGTAGACTGAGCACACCAGACAGTGATGGCAGAAGGCCAGTGGTCAGTGATCAGTGGTCCTGCAGCAGTGGACAGAAGATCATAGTCTGTCTAGGCCTTGATTTTGGAGATCTAAATCTGAAAGGTAGGGATGGCCAGTAGTGTGACTCAAACAAAGGTCCTGTCGCAGGCTGGCTAATGCTAAGGGCACGTGTGACCTTGATGATCCAGTTCTCCGTTGTTACCGTGCCACCAGAAGTACTTCTTAGATCTGTTGTGTGCCCACTACATGCCTGCTTCGAGCTGGGTCTGTGGAGTAGAGCTGTTTCTTTTGGTTTTAGTTTGGCATGGCCACTGTTGAGGCTCGGGGGCTGGGGACCGTTCATGGCAGACATACCAGGTGTTAGCAGGGTGAAGTCTGGACACTTTAGATCTGCGGGACCAAGGGACTTTAGGAAATGCATGGCACTTTACTCGGAACACAGCTGAGGCCAGCTGCAGCAGCACTGGACAGTGTGTCCCGCGCTCAGGTAATGGACGAGGCTTCCATTTGTCAGTCTGAAGCTCCTCATTTCCCACTTGAAAGTACGCACCCCGAGCCAGAAGAGCATCAGCTTCCAGGAATCAGAGATCTGATTTCACCAGAGCTCATTAGCAGCTCAAAACTGCCTTTGACAACTCCAAAGACAGTGGCCTCCATCTGGAGCCTGCCGCTTTGCAGACTCAACAGGGAGAAATAGCCAGCATCACGGTTCTTGGGATTTGTTTTCCTTCCAGTTCCTGAGGAGCTTACATCTCAGTATGCTGCCAGTGACAGGCACAAGCAGGGGAGCCTGCCTTTGCCTTTTCCTTTGCACCTTCTTGGCTGGGAGGAGCCCTCCAGCACCCGTGGAATTGGAAAGATATGGCATTTATATTTATTGTTTTCATCTTACACTCTGATTAAGTAGCCACAAAATAATCATTTCACAGTTCCCTCGTTCTCCCTCCCCTTATTGCATATTTACCCAAAACATGTATTATTGACTTTAGGGTTTACAAAGGTAACGTGATTCTGAGCATGTGGCTGGAGTCAAACATCAACTGCAGGATTTTCCTTCCTCTTATTTTTTTTCTAGTTTTTTTTTTTTTTTTTTTTTTGTTTGTTTACTGGGAGCTTTCTTCTAGTCTATGTAACCTGGCTTAACTTTCAATCCTTCTTACTAGGAGACAGAAACAGAAATTGTCAATAGAGCCAAGACTCAGCTGACGGATGTATAAGGATGTATATGGAAGGTCCTTCTCCAAGCACCTTGGCAGGAAACATGAAAATCACTGCACATTAGCCAGCGTGGCCAAGGCCGGCCACTCATAGGACCAACCCCCAGGCTTGGAGCTGCCATTTTTTTAAGTGTCAAAAATGCCTTTCCCTCTCACAGTAGGCAGCTCCTCCAGTCTGGTTTCATACTGCAGATGATGTCTGATGCTCCCGTTGATATCCTTCATCTCCTCCCCAATTGTTAGTCCCACGGCCCAGCCACTCAGCGTCCTGTCAAACTGAGATGCTTGGGTGGTTTGCTAGAAGAACTAGCGAGGCCAAGCTTGCGGTACCACTCACACATTGCAGTGCCCATATGCAAAGGGGAGCCATCCTGAGGAAGTCAGCAGGCCTCTCCTAGGAGAGGGACACGAGCAGTCCTAGCCCCTCAACAAGGAGTTGTCCATCATTACGTATGTTTTCAGGATGTCAGTTGAGGCTGAGCCTTGGAACATGGTGTTCTGTTGGAATTTGCTGCCTTGTACCCATTGTACCTATGTGATGAACCAGGAGGAAAGCAGAGGTCCCACAGCCACCATGTCCTCCCCTAGGTGAGGAATTCTCTATTAGTCAGGTCCTCAGCCTCCAACAGCAGTGAATTTTGCAAGTAGCCTCTGTTTCACAGAAGCTCCTTTGCTGTTGCTTGCTTTTTGGGGTTTGAGCCGGTGTCTCTCCATGTAGCCTAACTGAATATGGACTTGTTATGTACCCGTGGCTGGTGTTAAACTCAAAATCCTCCTTCCCTCAGCCTCCCAAGTACAAGACTGCAAGTGTGTGCTGCCATGCCTGGTTCAAATGTTCTTTTTTTTTTTTTTTTTCCACTGTGACATGTGATCAAGAAAGAAATGGAAGATGTTTTATCAGTTGCTCATCTTTGAAATCCCATGTGTGTCTTCATTGTGGAAAATCACAGCTTGGAGACACCACATGTCAACTATACTGTAGTAAGCTGCATGTAGCCCGGGAAGTACAGCTGTGGAGTGTGTGTTTCCCAACAGAACAACACTTCTATATGAGCACCGAGGACTGCTTTGGAAGAGTATGTGAAAGAACTAAAAATGCACAGTCAACTAAGATGTCTAGTGAGAAATTATAGATCAGGTTGGAAATGGTTGCAAGTCAACGGGGGATGTTTGAACCAAGTATCTAAATTTAGCATGTTGAATGCCAGGAAGTCAACCTTAGTCTCTCAAAATGATGTCAGAATCTATGCGGATGTCAGTAGAGAGAGCACTGAAGGTTTCCCAGTGTGTTCAAGCAAATGACTAACTTTGAGCTTACGAATGTAAACATAGCTTTGCTTTCCCACATTGGTGACCTGTTTTGGACACAGAGTCAGTTCTTCTTATCTCAAAGTGATGTGTAGAACCATCCTGCAGAGCAGAAAACAGTTTTCTCCTTATTTGTGGGCGATAAGGACCTTCGTGGCAGCATGGTGGGATGGCCGTTCCTTCCCGGATGTTTATCTGACGCGTCCAGTGTGCTGTGTGCACACATCGGCAAATCCACGAGCAATATCTGCTGTCTTCCAAGCTTTCTTTTCTGTAATTTCTTCAGGGAAGCCGCTGTGATAAGAGCTTATGCTAGAGACAGCGAGGAAAGGTGCACAGAGATCACCACAACTTGTGATTTTAATTTTTTCTCTGACTGAATAACTAGTGATCCAGAGCCATGATACTAGCCGCTGTTTGCGCCTCTCTGGTTCCTGTTCCCAAGTTCCTGCAGCTGGAAAGCTCCCTCCTCTTGTACCTGGGCCTGCAGGCCTTTCTGCGGTCTGCTGTGGGCCAACTCCCCTTTTGGTCATGGGTTTGGGAGTGTGTCCCTCCCCTGAGAAGCTGTCTTTTAGCTGACCCTGATTACATATGAGCTTTAGTGTGTTTGCCAGTTTCACCTTTTCCTAGGTTTCTTGTAGCTTGAAATACTGAGCTCAGAGGCAGCCTGAGCCCAGTCTCTTCCTGCTGTCACTCCTCTTTCTTATCACCCCCGTCCTCTCTTCTTACTCTGGTGCATCCGAAAATGTCAACATTTAAAGAATTACCTGTGGTTTGAAAATTTGAGGGGCAGGGTGGTATGTGCAATAGAATTCACAGAGACTGCTGCTTCCTAATTTTTTCCAGGTTTATTAATGAGTTCTCTCACTGTTTCCCCCATCCACATTCCCCCTCCATGGTCTTTGTATGTCTGTCTCTCTACCTTTCAGTCTCTGTCATGTCTTCACTTTTCTGTCTTTGTGTCACCTCTCTATGTCCGTCTCTCATGTCTCTGTATCCCTCTGTTTATCTTCCTCACTTCTGTCTCCCTCTGTGTCCATTTCTTTGTCTCCTTTTGTGGCACTTTTTCTGTCTGCCTGTGTCACATGCACACGCACATGCACACGCATGCACACACACACACACACACACAGAAAGATGCAGAGAGACAAAGAGAGACAGAGACAGAGAGGCAGAGAGATAGACAGAAATTTTAATATAAAAAACAATGGGGACCATGTCATGAATACCATGACAAAGTCCCTGGGTAGTCTCATTTCTTCTTTACCATAGGGGATAGAGAGGACACACAGCCTGTGGGCACTGTGTGCCCACCTCCTCCTTTTGAATGGTCTTGGGGACCATCTGTGGTGGGCCCTGCCCAGATTCACTCTGGGCCTTCTAAGCGTGCACTTGTTTGTCTTCCCCATCACAGCCCAATGCTCTATAGCATGTAGACGTGCTCCCTTGACAGCTACGGAGTGTGTTGCTGTGACTTGTGACCTCAGGAGAGGCCAGTGGGGTCTCCATGGCTGAGCCTGTGTGAGCCACGCACAGTGGTCCTGCATCTGAGCTACAAGGATGTGGGCTTCCATTACTAGAATGAGTTAGTGTCTCCCTTCACATGGCTCCAAATTCTCGCCAGAAGCTCCATGCAATGAGTTGCATGGTGACTAGACAGATTTTCAAGATGACAATGCAGTATCTATAGGCAGGGACAGCAGCTCTATATACGCCACAAGCCAACTGTCACCCAGAGCCCTGGAGGCCTTGAAAGGTCCTATCAATTGGATTTCCAGTTGCAGAATTCATAAATCCAGTTGGACACAGAGAAATGCCAACTTATATCTGTGTGTCTGACAACTGTGCTATCTGGGAATTTGTGTTGTGCCATGCACTTTTCTGAGGTTTGTTTATTTACCATAATTCTCAAAGCATAGGAGATCTGGGTTTGGGGCTCTGAAGCATGGTTCCTCCGTCTTGTCCTCATGGGCATTTGGGGCAGACAGCCTATCTGAGCTTGCTAAAGGAGGATGCTTCTTTGTCTGTTCTGCTAGAATCAACAGCACTGTTGTCCAGACCTCAGTTTCCCCACCTGGCAGGTGAGGGATAGTGCATGAAATGTCCTTTTATATCATGTATCTAAAGTTAGTTCATTATAATTCTCTCTTCTGCATCCTCTGTTTGTGGGAGGAATGACCGAGTGGTTAGCTGGGCTGTTGCCCTTTGTCCCCACGTTGCCTGCCCGCTGTAGCTCCTCCCCTTCTGTGCTGAATCTTATTTGGGTTTGACTTGCTGGCTGATCACAGATTTGTAGGGAGTACACCCCACCAGTCCGGTCATAACCTCCTCTGGGCTCTAGGTGGTGAAATTGTCAGCTCTTTTCTACCTTGAGCCACTGTGGAGCTAGGAAAGGGCCTCTGACCTGCAACTGTGGCATGTGAACTGTGCCTAAAGGCAGCAGCAAGTCTCTTGTTTGACACTTTGTTGAAGCCATTTAAGGTTGAGCCATGCTGTTTGGGGGCCTTAATAAGCCTGAGTGCCAGACCTGGTCCTGAGACACTGGAGGCCATCCTGGCAGCACACCACATATATCTGGGCAGTCATGGCCAAGGTGCATCATGTTAACAGAAGTCAGCTATGGATGAGCAGGGAAGGCCAGAAGCAGCCAACAGTCAACACACACCAGGCGCAGGTATAGTGGGATAAGTTACTAAGAGATTCATGGCACCTTCAAACAGCACCTTGCTCAAATGAGCCTGTTTGTCAGCCAGGTGCCCAGGCAGTTCCATGATGCAAAGCCAATGAATTGGATGTAAACTCCACTTAATCCAGGTCTTCCTTGGCCAGCTGGTCTGTCACAGTACACCACAATCACAGGCTTATTTGCTCATCTGTCTCACACAGAGCCACTGTCTTATTTAAATTTATATCCCTTGTGTATTATGTGTACTGGATTACTGATAATTTGTGTCAGGCTTCTGGGCACAGCTTAGTGCCTCTAGTGAGTGCCTGTTCCTAGGGGCTGGGCTCACATTCTGGTAGGAAGGTCAGCACATGGAAAGTCAACAGATAGTGCATGTCACAGTGCAGAGAAGAGACGACAGTGGGGATGGCTTCTGAGAGAGATGCCGAACAATAGATCTGGGTTCAGTAAAGGGGAAGCTGGGTGGGTGCCTGCTACAGGATGTCTGGGTGGACATAGTGTCCTCTTTGTATGTAGCTGGAATTAAGTGTGGTGGTTTTGATACCATCTGTGTATATATGCTAGGCACATGTATGTGTGGTCCTGTCTAGGAAGCTACTCCAGTTGTACTCAGAAGCATATGTCACAGTTTTAGTCAGACAGAGTCTCCTTTTAGTTAAAGATGAGGGAGCACCTGAGGGTTTGAACAGAGGTTTTCGTGTCACAGTGAATTTGCATGTTTATGTTAATATGCACATATGTACACACATGAATACAAGGGCACACACGTGAACAGATACACATGAGCTAGCACTACAGGCTATGGGTCCTAGTTAAGAGTCACTTGTGTGCATCTGGAGGACATAGGTCACACACTCCTTGGAACCAGGTGTCTGCTCTTGTCTGTACAGATGCATAAGAACAGCAGTTTCTTCTAAGAGAATACAGGGGCCATGGCAGAGTCTGACCCGACCAACATCTTTAGGTTTTGTTTTTTTCCATTTGAGATTATAATTATGACATTTCTCTCTTTCCTTTCCACCCTCCAAGCCTTCCCATATACTTCTCCCCACTCTCCTTTAATCCACTAATTGTTATTGCACGCATGTGTGTCTATACATTCCTAAGTATGACCTGTTCAGTCTGTAAAAGGTTACTTGTATGTATGTTTTTAGGACTGATCATTTTGGTCAGCCAGTTATATGTTCTTCTCTGGAGAGGAGCACCTTGCTTTAAACACATTTCTTAAGCAAAGCACTGAGGAGAAGGGTGGACGTACACCATAGCTTATGCTCTATGGCTGCTGGAGGACTGTGGGTCTTGGCAGTGCTTAGCTGCCTTGTTTTCTCCTGGGCCCTGGGTTGTGGGTCTTGGCAATGCTTAGCTGCCTTGTTTTCTCTTGGGTTGCTCTGTAACTCAAGCTGAGATCCTTGGAGCTAGAAGGTTGGCAAAACCCTGCTTTAGCTCTGGGCTTCCAATCTCACACTGGCTGATTTTAATTTGTGATCACAGTGTAAGTCCTGACAACAAAGTTTCCAGAAGATTTGGGGAAATGGGATGCAGCCTTCTGTAATCTGAGCGTGGTGTCATTTGGCAGGGATACATAAGCGCACGATGCAGAGATCTGTACGAAGGACAGATCTCACGATGGAGACTGGGTAGCAGACATGGGACTGGCTCCATTTAAGCCTAAAAGCTGGGAGAATAAGTGTCAATAATGGTAACTTGCGTGATAAAGCTGTTAAGAAATTCAAGCAGTTGGCACAAAGTGTATGCATCTGGAAGGCAGGCAGGGGAAGGGTGGGGAGTGATGACTGAGAACTGCAGCAGGATCAGTCCAGGAGACCCTGGGAAGATACTGTGATTTCCTGGTCCTCAGCCTTGCAGGTATCGCCTCACTTTATCTGAAGCTCAAGCAAGTCAACAATAAAAACTCAATGTTCTCTACATTTCAGATGGTCTCCCTTGTTCACTAAGTAGCTAGCCAAGGACGAAGGCTTCAGAAGACAAGAAAGCGAAAGCATCCCAGAGTCTCCTGTTCAAGGCTTAGTCAGCTGCCAGGGCCTCTTGTACCAGTGAGTGCTTGATCAATATGGACTCGTGTAAGGCTTACTGTTGTCACCCAGCAGGCCCCTGGGTGGTGAGCGCTTGGTAGCCTGTGCGGTGTGTGGGTGTGCCCCGTGAGGGTGCCTGAGAGGCTCTGAGATCACCTTCCTGAGCCACTTGCTTCCTTGGATACAGCTTGCTGGTTTAGCGCACAGATATTTCGTCTTTATGTTGCTCAACATGAGATGAATCCTTTCACTGGCTCTCTAGGGCTCAGAGCCCCCCCTCGGGGTCACGAGCAGTTACCAGGTCTTTTTGCTGAGTTTCATTGAGTTTGTGTCTGGCACCCCATAACCTTCCCTTCTCCTCAAAACTGACTCATCCCCAAGCCATTGAAGATAAGTCTCTTGCCATGAGCTTCTTTAGGCCGTGTTCCTCAGCACCGAGACTTGCATTGGAGGATCTCTGGGAGGAGCTTCTCGACTGATTGCTTGTCTTCTGAGGTCAGGGCACACGTGTGTGTGTGTGTGTGTGCACGCGCGCAACTCATTTGTAAATGCGAACCATGATCGATTTGGTGCTCCTCCCTTTCTCTCTCTCCTCAGGATGACTGCTGTTCTCCTCACCTGTTTATCCTTCCAGATTATCTTGTGAATGACCATACCAATTTAAATGGACTTATCAGAACTTTACCTGGGCCTTGTGCTGCTTTTACAGGGGCAGTAGTCACCAACTATATCCACCCCCACCCCCACCCACAGACTTTGTGCATATAGCTCCCTGCCTGACGTGCATTCATCCAGAAAGTCTGTGGGAATGGAAATGAGCCGACATGCACTGCCCTGGGCAAGGGCACACTACATACCTGACTCACTTTGTGGCTTTAATCTTCTGGATTTTTTTGCTATTTGTTTTCCTACTGTCTTCCTCATCCCCCTGGCTCCCAAAATGGAGTCAGTGTAGAAGTCACCAAACTCACAGGAAGTTCTTGGTGGGGCTGTTTTAACGACACTATAGCTGCAGGCTCTATTTTGGCCCCAGTATGGACGGGGGGTGCACAGGGTGTGTGATGCCTGTGGGGCCAGGAACGATCAAGAGTTCGTTCCTATACTGTGCAGATGTTACGGTGCAGCCTCACCCAGTGTTCCTGTGGTACTGAGGGATGCACAGTGTGCTGGCTTCTCCTCCCTGCCTCAGGGTCCCAGCTGCTGCCTGTAGATCCAGGCTGGGTTCACAGGA